>NW_025401069.1:8251003-8471842 GCF_015345945.1 Tribolium madens
TATTATTAATAAAATCTGAACTATAACATTTTATACACCCATGCCAAAAACAACCATGATATTGATAGACTGTATTGGTCTTTTCATCAAAGCCATCAACTTTTGATCCACATATTTTCACTTCACCATTGTTTAATGCGTGTTTGATATCAGGATTATTCAGACTATTTAGCCATGAAATTGATTGTTGAGAATATTTGTCGWTGTTTGGCTTGTCAACAARAGCTATTGTATTAGTTTTAATAAATTTTGATCTGTATACAGCCATGCAGGTACCYGCAATTGTAATATATCTAAATGGYTCTATATTAGCGATTTCTAAAAACTGTTTCCTTAACTCGAGACATCCATTTCTTAATATATCAACATCAGAATTARAGTAATCATAAAGTTCTTTTTTAAAATSAAACACATAGTTCTCRTTTCTCTTTTGTTTATGCCATTCTAAAAACTCTTCCCTTTCTTTTGGTTTCATAGAATTAGCACCATAGTATTTTGTATCAGGTATTTTTCCAATATAGTTCTGATTTTCTATTGTATTAAAATAATGTGGAAAATATCCTTTTTTAAGTTCTTTTAGACCGAATGTTTTGGGGAAGTTTTTTAAAGGTCCTTGAACAAAATTACTACTATCAATAATTCTTAAATTAATTGCTTTTATTTCSATTAGCATTATTTTAGATCCATTATATATACAGAAAGGTTTGATACTATTTTCAACGCAATATTTTAAAATAAAGTAAGAATCATATCCTTTAGAATAATGTGCGATAGCTGTATATCCTTTATGATCTCCAGAAATTAACCATTTGCAAAAATCTTCGTTGGTTTCGAAAGAATTATCATTTCCGCTAAAATCGTGAGATATAACTAAATTAGCGATGTGTTTGCCTGTTTCTTGCATTGCTTCATAATCAAAGAATAAATATTTCTCCGTATAAGAACATTTAGTTGTATGCTTTTTAGATCCACATTTAAGGCATTGAAAACTCTCTTCGCTTTTTCTTGGTATTTTAACACAATTTTTACAATCTTTACATTGATAAATGTGATATTTTATTCTTTTGTTTGTTTTATCAGGAATATCACAATTTTTGCAACTTTCAACTCGCTTAAATTTAATATCATGAATTTTGTATTGTAAAAAACCTTTTTCATTTTTTATCTCTTTTAAACCATTATAAGTCATAAGTAAATCATATTCTACCATATCTTCTATTATTTTATCTGCTGTTTTAGCAAATCTGTCTGGTAAAAACAACTTAAATTTACATTCGTCTTTGCCGATCAATGTAATTACATTTTTTTCTTTATTATCTTTACTTGTAAATTGTTCCCAGTTTGTTACGGTATACTGATGACCTATTTCTATCTCTTTAAGTGATAATGTTTTAAGTTGGCTAGGTTTTATTAACCTCTCGTTTGTTTTATCAGGAAAAGTTACTGTGCAACCTTTTCTACCACAATTTTTACAACCTTTTACTTTAMATTTATTATCACCGTCTTTCATTATTGTCTCACATATTCCGCCTTTTTGTCGTTTCAATTGCATATAACATCTATGTTTTAATATTTCAACTTCTTTATAACAATTTCGACATTTTTCCCGTCCACATTTGTGTTCTTTACTACCCTTTTCTATCATTTTGTTATATAAGGAAGGAATAAACTATGCAACAAAAATTGGTAATATCACCAAAGATATTGATCAAATCTTGATTCACTGCTCCCTAGTTCGACCTGAGACTAATGATCCATACGGTGTTTATGCGCATGGATGGGAATCCTTATCAATTGAAAGAATTTATAAACATGGAGATGTTTTTACTCTTGTGATGGGATCATAAATAATTAATTTTTTATAATCCTAATTTTGTAATAAATACCGTTTTTCTCTTAAAGTCGTTAATTTTAAAATATACCTTTAAAAATGTTTTCACGATTTTTTTTGCTTTTCTGCTTACCCTTGAAAATCGGGATATTTTAACGATTTTTTTTGCCTTTCTGTTAACCCTTGAAAATCGAGGTGATTTACCTTAAAAAGTGCTGTGTCTTGAACGGGCTTTTGCTTTTATCTATCTTGAAAATCGCGGGTGTTTTCCTTGAAATTCGGACGAAGTCCTCATGAGCGTAGCGAATTTTAACTTTTTTAACTACATGGAAAACCAGGGTGTTTTACCTTAAAAAGTGCTGTGTGCTGAAGGAGCCCACTGCTTTTCAGTTTACCCTTGAAAATCGGGGTGTTTTACCTTAAAAAGTGCTGTTATTTTAAACACAAAGTTATCTCCAGAAGAAGTGGAAAAACATGTGCATAAATTCTTAAAATTTTTAAAGTAATTTTTGCTCTTTTAGTACTTTTATTAAAATGCTTCGCATGTAGAAGACAAAATCTAGTTTCTAGTGTGTTAATAATTGGTTCTTATCTCTATCTAAGCCAAAAATCGGTTTGTGTTGAGCCGTTGTGCTTTCAGTTGTCAGTGGTGTTAAATACATTATTAATCATTCTCATTTGCTATCATCATCAATCACATTAATAATACATTAATATAAGTACTACATACATTTCTTTCAATTTCATTTTATTTTGTCCTTTCAAACAAGTATAGGCATTTAACATTTAATTAAGAAATTCATTATCTCATTTTCTTTAAGTCAGCACTTGTTATCTATTACAAACACTATTAGAATTTTGTTATTCATTTTCCTTTGTTTCACAACCGTGTTTAGACGCGTTCATCCACATACTGAGAGCTGTTCGTATTTGTACTGTTTGTATTTTAAATTAATAACAAACGAAAAATCAGTTATCGAAGACTCAATTCCATAACAGTTGAAATTATTCTATTAATTGCATTTTTGTGTTTTTTATTTTTATGAATTTGAGGTAAGTAATACCACTAGATCAAATATTACCTCAAATTAATTGGAATTATTATTTATTAGCCTCCTTTTAAATCAACTCTTTTCTGTATTTGCTTATCATTTCCGATAGCACAATGGAGCAAAAATGTTTTGGGGTAAAAAATTCACGCATAGAAGAACTAAGATTATTTCAGTTGGCTATTAAACACAGACGGTCAACAATGTCGTTCAGTACAACTGCTAAAATTTTCGCTGGTGAAGAGTTCGTTGAAAAAACAGTTACAGCGAGTCAACGAAAAATAACAATAAAACCATCTGATCGAATACTTGATATTGATAATTTTGTGCTTCCCAGACAACCACCGTGTGTGTTAACAGAAGAGACAGCAATAAAACTGCGTATGACCGACTATTTAAACATTACAATAAAATTTTCGACCATAGAAGAAAGAACAAATTTCATTAGAGCCTTGGGAGATTTGAACCCTTTGTAATAATGATTTAACAGTACTTTTCATTTTATGTTGTTTTATTCTTGCAATTCTAGGGAAAGCTCATGTGACTCTGACGACGACCAGCAGAATGCAGCAAATGGAATACTTACGTTAAACAAAAATGGAATGAATGGATGAATTTGTCGTTTAATTTAATTATTATAATACATACTTTAAATTAATGAAATAATAATGTACTTTCTACTTTTTTGCACTAAATTTAATAAATCCTTGAAAAATTTGTATTTTTAAAAAGTGTTCTGGAGGGGTTTACTAATTACACCAAATTCAAAACAGGGTAAAATCTTTGAAAAATGTTAATTTTAAAATATACTTTTAAAACGGGGGTGTTGTCACGATTTTTTTTGCTTTTCTGTTAACCCTTGAAAATCTGGGGTGTTTTCTATTTATCCTTGAAAATTGGGGTGTTTTTGTGCTTTTTTTAGATTACCTTGAAAACCGGGCTATTTTGCTTAATATTTTTACTTTTTTTAGATTACCTTGAAAACCGGGCTATTTTGCTTGATATTTTTTACTTTTTTTAACTACCTGGAAAATCGGGGTGTTTTACCTTAAAAGTGGCTGTGTACTATAAGGGCTCACTTAGTAGTCTGTTAGAAGAGCGGTGTTATAAGTAAAATCAAATAAAATCGTCTTTAATGAAGGTTGTCAGTTTATGTTAATTTTGTTTGAAAATAAATATTTTTTATTTAAATTTTATAACGCCACATGTTTCGTTCCTATCAACTTTTAAATATTTCGTCTGATAGGTTTACGAAGTGATAAATTCTTTCGCCGTTTCGGGACTTAATTTGTTTTCCAGTTATTCAAGCTTGTGGAAAATTCACCCAAACGTAATAAAAAGTTTCCATGCAAAATTAAAATTTTCTTTCTGAAATTTGGAAGCAACCTCAAAGTCACTTAAGCATAAGTATGTGAGAGCATTGGGTTATTTCTCCAGTAAAAAAATACGAGAAGTACTGATAAACTTTGGTTCTATTGTCTTGAATTCATTCAAAATTCCAAATATGATCTATAACATTTTGTCGCAGTTGTGTTGAGGTGGAAGGGGATATTTTTCAACATTCTTATCTTTAAGTGTGATTTATTTTTCCAGCTGTTATCTAGCGTCAATTATATGTCTGTATAATTATGTTACCGCACCGGTACTTATAATTTACTTGCTAAGTACTATAAATTACAATTTTTTAAAATTAGTTTGCAAATAACGTGCCATGTGGAGCAGTCACGCCAATTACATCAATTTTAATTAAATAAATATTTTGATTTGCTGTTAATTAACTTTGTGTAGGTTATAGGTGAGCATAACTCTCAGTTTGCGTAATCCTTGTTTACCTACACGTTGTAGTTTTTCCACGGCGGCGCTCTAAACCATATGTAACAATATCAGAAATTTCCCAACTCTTATCTCAATTAATTAATTTAATTCCCGTTTCCAAGATAAGAAATCCCTATCTAAACGTTAAAATGTGTTTTAGGAGCGCCAACCGAGCTGATGCCTAGTATTCTGGGCGCTTTGGACGCCATCATAGAAAGTAACAGAACTCAAAACGTGAATGCACCAAGAAAATCTCCGCAAGTCGGAAATTTTGCCAATCTTTCGCCCTGCGTTCAGAAGATTCTAGCCAACGTACCCGACCAAGAGCTCAACAAACGTTTCAACTCGGAAGAAACTTTGGGACCAAAACGCGGCAATAGGACGTCGATTTACAGATCACTGCGGTCGCCGGAAAAACACTTGAACAGAAGCAACGAGTCGCTGGATATTATTTCCCCGAATGTGCAAAAGATGATTTCGAATTTTCCGGATGCTGAACTTGTTTTGCCAACCAGTGATAGGAGTAAGCCTAGTCGAAACGGCTCGTTTTTGCACTCCAAGAGTGACGGAACGCCGAAAATTTCCTACCAAGATGAAGACTTTTGCGATGGCAGTAAATCGAATGGTGTGAATAGTGAATGTGATAGTTTGAGTGTTGGGGAAGTAGACACTTGTGACAGTTTCAAGAACAGTGACGGCTGTTATAGTCCCAAGCCGCTCGGATCGTACTTGCACACTTCCCACGGGATTGCTTCGAGGACGCCTGTCGGGAGGAAAAACATGGGGAAGTACCTCCAGGTATGGCAATATTCTCTTAAGCTAAAATTAGCTCTGACTTAATCTTATTAGCCTTCTATTGTTGGGTGATATTAAAATAAACTTCGCGCATGGTTATGTCATTAAAATTACATTTTTGTTTATAAATACATTGTTACTACAAAGACCAACAAATTGCAGAGGACGTTGTGATAAAGACTTCCTCACGAGGCTAAAGATAACATGTGTGTGCGATTGTCAACTTATTTTTCTTCATTTATTATCTCAGAGGAACCAAATGTGTAGGAGTGTATGTAAATATTTTAGTATTGTTAGCTGCAAATTTTCTTCTAATCATAGTGACGACTAAAGTCAACAGTACTTACATTAGTTGTGTAACGCATTTTGAAGGTAATTTTTTATGTATCATTGTTTAACTAGGTATGTTGGGAAAATAAAATAGGCGGAAATTAGAATCTAATTGAAAACACCAACTTCCTTTAATTTTTTACTTGTTTATATCGAGAGATCAACATAATTTGTAATCGAGTCATTCCGAAAACGTATGTCTGTCAAATAAAATGACAAGTTGAAAGGTAAAACGGCATAATAAAAGATGATGATTTAAATTACTAAATTTATGATTTACCTTCAAAAAAGAACTGTCCTATTATACGTCGGCGACTAATTCCAACCCATTTTGCTGTTTTACCTTTTGACTTGTCATTTTATTTGACATTTTACCCGCAGTTAGTTCAAACACAGACATACGTTTTCGGATCTAAAGATGATTCGATTACAAATTATCTTGATCTCTCGATATAATCAAAATATTCTCGCAAAATTGGAAATACTTTTCATATAAAATTAATTTTTCGTAATTGTATAAGAAAAAAGTGAATTTTTAACTATTGGTTAAATGTTGTAGATTTGTAAGTACATAGTTGAATATCATAATAAATAAATATTGCATTTTTTTACTATATGTATGTGTTTGAAAAAGACTTCTAGCCCATTAATATCTTATTGGGCTGTGCATAACTATGCTTAATTATTTTGTATTTTTCTATGAATTAATTTATTTTAATAGGCTGGATAAATAAATTTTCCAAATTTTATAATGAAATGCGTGATTTGGCAAATATATGATAAAGTTAATAATTTCTAGAATTATTTATTTATCTAATTTTTATTTCATTACCTGTATACCTATTATAATCATTTTTATTTCGATTGAGAAATATTCGTTTGAAAAATAGTTATTCCCAATGAGAGACTTATCGAAGGCTTCGTGGATGAATCATTTTTCCTCCTTTGCATATAAAAAAGGTGAATGTTTTAACAGCCTAATTCCACCGAATGATGTAGCACGAAACTTTATTATTTATTCAATTTTAAAAAAAGTAATAAAATTGTAAAACGTCACTTTACTTGTTTCAACTTAATGTGAAAATAATTATCAGTTTGAGTCATAGGAAGAAGCAATAAAAGTCCTCAAAGGCTTTTAAATTGCAAAACTTTCATGCACACACCTATAAATTAATTTTCCACGTTAAGTGAATATTTCAGAGTTTATCAAGCGTGCGTTTGCGTGAATACACAATACAAATATGTAGTCAATAAATTAAGAACAAAAGGTCGTTATTACGCTTCATAGTTGAAACGGAAATGGTTTACTGACTTAAATTTATTTCGTGGAGAGTAAAAGTTAGTAATTTTTACTATGGGTAACAGTTTTGACAAAAATTGTTGCAACAGGATTAGCCTCAACTCTTGTATTTTCCTTTCTCATGGGGTTCTGTACTTGCGAAAACCAATATTTCACGTTTCATCACATAAATCCCGGTGTCTGATTGGGCCCATAAAAGGAATAATTTGGATATAATCACGGCAAAAATTACCAGGCTATTTAAGGAAATGCGAAAGGCTGCTCCTCCTATAGCACACCGTTACTTAAATTACTTTATACCGAACATCAAACATCATTAGCGGTATTCTTAAGAACCGAAAAAATTTATACACAATGGCCCTTGATGTTATCAGTCTAGAAGAAACAACCATCAAAGAACAAATTGTCTTTTCTCAAGTTCTAAAGACGAATTTTTTTAATTTTCACATCTAACAATGAATGAAGAGTAGAGTCTTAATTGTTGCAGTTAATGGCAATTTGATGAGGTTAGGGGCAAATTTCCTGTCTTGTATGAATCAACGTGAGTCACTGTAGTCGTGAAACTTTAACTTAAACTTATAAAATAATGAAATTTTATTGATTTAACCTGTTTTTTTACATCAGTTGTACCAGTGCCTTTGTTATCTTTATATTTTTCCTAGTACTGATTGTGATAAAGGAGATAAGGGTTTTTGTAAAGGACTTTATTGGCACACTTCTTGTTTACCATCGTGAAGCTATGTAACTAAATGAACTATTTTAAATATTCACAAGATAAATTGTTGTGTAAAGGTACTATTAGTTCAGCTGTAACTAAGGAAAGCATAGAGAATCTGTAATTGTAACATGTAGACAGGATAGATAATAAACTTGTACATATTTGCTTGCTGTTTGCATTCCTTTGTTAATCTAACACAGTCACGCGTTTTGGATAGGGAAATTTTTTGAATAAATTTGATTTCGTTCACATTCACCGTGAAAATTTGCCCCTTCGCTCATAAACGTTCTTTTATTGCAATCAAGCAATGCTGAATTTTATTTCTTTCACCATCATTATGAAGTGGTATGAGCAAAATTAGAATTCAAACAGTCTGGCAGAATTAAGGCTTCCGTTTTGTTGTTCATTTAAAATATACTTGTTGCTATTTTGGCACATTTTATAATGAAACTAAATTTTAATTATATTCACGTCTCTTCATACATATTTAGCTTTACTTTTATAGATGTATTATTATGTTGGTCGTGCCATGTTAAGTAACTGTTATTTAGAATATTTCTTTCGTACATACATAATTACATATTGTTAAATGGACTGTCTACAAAGCTCCAATAGCTTGTTTTGTTTTGCTAACCATCAAGAATTCTTATATGAAAAGGACTAGTAGTTATTTCAAACATCTATTTAAGCTTGGAATGCTATTGTTAATTTAAACCTAATTTATTGAACTAATCTCCCAAAAATTATAATTTGAAGATTCACACAATGATTAATTATTATTATTAATTTGTAACTATTAATTTTTCTAGAATCCTCATGAACTTTTATCAGTTTAAAAGTGTTAAACAATGAAAAACCTTATGAGCATGAATTGCAACATTTTTGTTAACAAATAACAGATTTTTAGCACAAGTTGTTGCAGCAATTTATCTATTGTTCAATAAAAAATAAAATTTAATTTTGGATTAAGTTATCATTTATTTTACATTTGCCAATCGTCAAATTAATACCGGATTAAAATTTGCTTTCAATTAAATGTTATGTAAAATTGTCCTCAATAGAAAATTTAAAAAAATGATTACTACAAACTAGTGTAATTTTATTGAATTCGTATCACTGGAACGTACAATTACAGGGTTCAAATAAAAGTAAGATTTTATTAAGTGTAGAAAAAAGTGTCATACTTTTTCATCAAAAATAGGTGTTTTAAAAAGTAATTACCCTGGTTTCAAAAACTTTCAAACCTGAAAGAAATGAACGTTTCTTTCTCATTGACAAAGCTATTTCCAACAAACTTCTTGCAGGTTTGCAAGAGGATGAGTAAAATTAGCCACAGATAGTGATGAAGTTTTTGCTCTTTTTGCAGGTTCCGAGTGAGACAAGTGTGGGCACAAGCAGTACGACGTCGTCTGAAGTTTCCCGCCCTGTTTCACTCACAAGCCTAGGGTCGTGTTCTTCTAGTGGAAGCAGTGGCCCCCATCAACCCAATTCAGCATATCTCGCCTCGGCCGAAAGTCTCGACAGCGACCCCGAACCCACCGGAAGCCAAGGTTAGTTGAAAAAATCCGGATTGGTGTGCGGTGAATGGCAATGAAATCATCCGGGCATTTCTAAGAATCGCCGCGATTCTCTGAAAGATACTCTTCTTCGCGAAACAAGGGAAGTTGCATTTTATAGTCCGGATGGGGTATCTTTGAGCAACATCGTCAAATGTAATTAAATTATTCTTAGTACAACAGCTTTGCGTGTGACGCCAAAGGTTCCATTAAATTAGCATGCAAGGAAAAGATAATGCAGAAACTTGCCATAAACATTGTATCCTGGAGCTGTCTAAGGAGTAGACTTTATCAGGATAAATGTAGAGCCAGTTAAACGTATTCGTGCTTTGGCCTAGTGCATTTATTTGAGTGGTGAAATTTTCTTACATTTAGCCTATATTTAGATCTGCTTGGGAGGAAGCAGTTGAAAGGTACCAATTTATTAACACTACACTTTCAACAGAAAATTTCAAAGCAAGTGCAGAGCAGAACTTGTCTAGTCTGATTAAAATCAAGCAAAATTTTTATTCATTATGCAGTAAACAATAAATTAATTATAGGGTAATTGCTTAATTAATTTATCGATCAAAGTATTTTACATAAGATACTCGTAATTAATTTTCAGTCATGAATTAAGATGTTGCTTTTTTAAAACACATAATTATTGTATTAACTTACCTGTTTGATTTTCGTTCATAAGTCAAAAATAAAAATTTCGGTTTTTGAGACTTTATTTGTTTATAGAGAATTTTAATAAAAATAACTTGTGTAGAAGTAATTTAAGAAATTCTTTTTAATGGCGCTTTAAATAGTAATTAAATAGGAATAAAAAGATCACTGTTATGTTTATGTATACCCAATTTTACAAAGGGTAAGAGATTAATTTCAGCAGCGGAAAAAAATGTATTGTATGTCTTTCGTTCTTTGTCGGAGTATTGATAAACTGTTCCAAATCCTTAAACAAGGCTAAACGCACCACTTACCGTGCAACCCTGTTACAGGTTCGGCAGACAGTGGCATAGCAGAACAGCCAACAATGAGTCCTGAAGCTCGAGTTCTGCAGGAAGTGTTAGATACAGAAACCGTATACGTCGCCGACCTCAACGAGGTCATCCAGGTAGGTCTATCACATATTAATAATGTTTTCGCCATTGCGAACACTCTTGCATGACATCATAAATCATGAAGTGACGTCATTCATGTCGCTTGTTGTATAAGAAGTTTAAAACAAGAGACTTTAATGTAACAAGTGAGGAATGACATTGAAGCCTTTAATTATTTGTAAGAAGTTGGTTGCTTATTTACGCAAATGGTTGGTTTCCGTTTTGTTAATATTGAGGAGTAATCAGTGGCGTATGAGTAACTCGAATTTAATAAGTTAATAAATGATTCCTGCCAATTGATTCTCTGAAAACAACTAACGTAGCGCATTTATAACTGTATTGCAATTTTATGTTTTGTTTAGATTTATTTTTAGATAAATTATCGTCTTCTCTTAAACATTTAAAACGGTTATTTACGGAAGGTGTTTCTTCAGGGTACAAACTCGTTTCGAGTAATTTCAATAATTTCAAAAGTACTAGCTCAAAAACTTGTATTATTTAATTCAGTTACTTGCTGGCAGCCAGATAAAATTTTATACGATGTTGCAGATTGATAATTTTCATTTCGTTGATTATTGCAAAATTTTTATCAGTCTATTAGTCATCTTTCAGATTGTTTTTAGGTTTATAATTATCCAGCGATGATGACAAAACACGTCTACAATAATATTTTTTTAAGGGGTTAATTGTTTTTATTGTTATTTTAGTATCTTATTTGTTTAGCTATTATTTTTGATTCTATCGAAATCTGTTTGTTTATTGTTATAAAAATGTACATGAATGTAAATGTAAATAAATAGAAAATTACCTGCTGGCCCGGCAATTTTTTTAGACAAACCTTATTTGAAAGAAAAATGATTTTTTCATTACCAGCATTCATCAGCTTATGTAAGGTCAGTCCGGTTATAAAATCTTAAAACTTTATAGCGGATCGTTAAAAACTCATTATCTAACACATCCATTTATCCATTAAAAATGAAAATATGCACTATAACAAGTCATCCTAAGTAAACATCAATCATTTATCCTGCCACATCTCGTTTTCGTTCACTGCTAGCAATTATTAGTTACATCATAATCATTACTCCATCATTCCAATTATCCACTGCAAATAAACAATTTTTGAGACGCGACCTTCTAACAATTAAAAATTACAGATTTTTTGTCTGTGTACTTATTAAGACTTAAAACCCGTCGTGATACAACAGATAGGAACTGAAAAATTCCTAATAAGCGACCATGTTTGTATTTTAAATTTATTATAAGAGTAAATAAATTACTGTGCATGTAAGCGATAAGAGTGTTGTCACACATGAATCAGATTTTTTAGCTGTGGATAATGGTCGGAGCCGACGGGGATGACAAATAGCATTACTATCTTGTTAGCAAGACTATTGTTAAAGGGTTAAATGGGCTTTGCGGTTTCTTGTCATACTTTCATGTTTGCATTTGAAATTTGATCGATTCATTTGAGTGTTTATTTAGTAGATGAACGAAGAAAGCTCAACATTTAACTTTTCATCGAAGGGTCAAGTTTAAATAAACAGTGTTTACAGTAATGATAACAATAAAATCGACGAAAATAGGTGCGGCTATTTCACGCTGTATTTCATACTTTAAGAGACAAATAAACAAAATTATTTCCAAGATTCTATTCTCAGATGTAAGAAACAAAAGTATCTGTTCAAGAAATAGAACTATACTGTTAGAAACCGGCCTTGACTGTCTTCCGGAGATTCAAAACATGCCAATGACTCATACTCTGACCACAAATCCTCAGAGTTCGATCTCCTGCTGCCATTCTTCTTTATTAGAGAGTTATTACGCAATCAGTGTCCATTGAAGTAACCACATCTTATTCATCCGATTTCTCCTCCAGCGACCGGTATTTCACTTAGCGTCTTCATTAAGGCTTTGTTTGGCTCGGTGGCTTTATGGCTTTTTGATATTAACAAAGTCGAAAAAAACGTTTGAACATTCAGCAGGCCGCACATGTGTTACCTAATAAGTAAACTTCCTGTGTGGACATTTACGAGTTTCCATTTTTGCCACAATGGCCTCTTCATCAAGTTTTTCTAGTCGTAAAAAAACATGTTTTGTTTCTAGGGATATTTGGTACCTTGGAAAGAAGATCCCGACTGCTTACTCTCCGAACATTTACCTCACCTATTCAGCAACTTGGAAGAGATTTATAGATTTAACAGGTCCTTCCTCGATCAGCTTCGTGGCGCTGATTTCAATCCAACAAAAATCGCAAACGTCTTCATTCAAAACGATTCAGGTTTTGCCGTCTACAACGAATATTGTACTAACTATCCTCGCACAATGGAAGTACTAAGCGAATTGACTCGTGATGAAAAGATGGCCTCTTTATTTCGAGAGAAACAAATGGCTTTAAGTCATGCTCTACCTTTAGGCTCGTATTTACTCAAACCAGTCCAAAGAATTCTTAAATATCACCTTTTGCTCCAGGTTTGAATGCGATTTCCCCTTGGAAGGGGTTTGTTTTAATTAGATTTTTTGCAGAGGCTTTCAAAACAATGTGATCCGGACCATAAGCCGGCAGTAGATTTAGCTTTAGCCACAATGACTGCAGTCGCGTCAAGTATTAACTCGATGAAAAGAAAACACGAACATGCAGTTAGGGTGCATGAAATACAATCACAGCTTTATGGATGGACCGGTCCAGACCTCACAACTCTTGGCGAGCTGATCGCTGAAGGAAC
Source organism: Tribolium madens (assembly GCF_015345945.1). NCBI lineage: Eukaryota > Metazoa > Arthropoda > Insecta > Coleoptera > Tenebrionidae > Tribolium > Tribolium madens. The sequence goes on from NW_025401069.1 coordinate 8,264,209, forward strand.
TTTCAGAGTTAATGGGGCTAGAGGTAGAAGACATGTGTTTCTTTTTGATAAGGTTTTACTCATGGCCAAGAATAAACAAGATGGTGCTTTAGCTTACAAGTCGCACATTGAGGTAAGTTGTTTTTGCTGCCAAAAATTAATCTAAGCTGAATCTTTCTTAGTGTTCGAATTTAATGCTTGTGGAACAAGTAAGAGGAGAACCGCTGTCGTTCCAAATTTTGCCTTTTGATAATCCTCGGTTGCAATGTACTCTTCGAGCGAGGTCACCTCAAAACAAACGAGAGTGGACTCTACAAATCAAAAGAGTCATTTTAGAAAATTACAGTGCGGTTATACCAAATCATGCCCGCCAACTGGTCATGCAACTCGGACAAGATGTTCAAGAAACTGGTCAGTTTACAATTACGTCAAAGAAAATTGATTTCAAGTTTGATTTTTACAGAAGATACAACGGAGAAATGGTCACCATTGAATAAAAATTCAACTCCTCATTATCTCGAACGTAGGTCAAGGGTTAGAAAATCTCGGGATTTGTCAAACCGTCGCGCTTCTTCGCAAGATCGAGCGTTCCCGTCTTTGGGAAGTTGGAGACGAAAATCTGAGCCCAGTATGGGTTTGATCCCGCAATACACCGCTAAAACCATCCCCAAGAAGATTTCAAAACTCAAAAAAGCCAAAGAAAGTGGTGCTAAATTCTACACGGACTTGTCTGATTCGGAGAATTACGACGTGATTGGGGAATCGAATGAAAGTTTGGCGATATCTGCGAACGTTGATACTCCCGACCATTGCGAAAACAGCAACGAAGAGCCTCCCAAGAGCAACAATCTAGAAAAAATTGTCACAGACTTGCTGATGCAAAATGAAGAATTCCACAAAGCTCTTAATCGGCAAAGAAGAACGCGGGCCAGTGAACCTGAACCGCCGACATGGTTTGAGGAAGAAGCCAGACCGAAGTTACCCAGTAAAGCGGATTCTTTGCCCAGATCTTTCCAACTCAATGATCAAATCGACGACGGTAAAAACAAAAACCAATATCATGCTTTGGATGAGTCATTGAAAGAGAATCCCGACCCTGATGAGCAACACGAAAAGTAAGTTGTATCGTAATTTCCCACTACGAAACTTATTGATTTTTTTATGTTGTAATGTTTGCAGTGATCTCGCGTCTCAACTCGATGACAACGAATATCCAGAACACAAAATATACCGCAAGACTGCCATTCGATTCAGTTTACTACAACGAATTCGGACACTCATGTCGGAGGAAGAAAAGCGCACTACGAAGTACCCCTTACATAAGCAAGGCTCAAAAAGCATGGGCGAGAAAATCGCACATCCCGATTACGCCGACCCGCAGAAACTTTTCAACTCATGTAGTTCCAGCAGGACGAATTTAAGCGTGGAGCTGTCGGAATGTGAGATGATGAAGGAACCGGAACGGTTGGATATGACAATAAGTGAAAAAGAAGTACTTAATGAATTCGAGAAGCGCCTTAATAATAGTACAAAACTTGTACCAGACACGGGCCAAGATGTTTTAAATGTTTCTAGTCAAAGCGAGTTGCTAGAACAAGAAGAGTCTACTGAAAATATCAATTCTAGTCAAAATTCGGATAGTTATTATGAGAGTATACTCGACAAGAGTTTAGTTGAAGAGTATACGAAAGACGAGAATGGTAGATTAGTTGCCAAACAAGATAGCTTTAAAGGTAACGAAAACTGTTTCTACATTCATAAATTCAGAGCTTCGGAAAAGGAAGGTTATTCCCAAGTGAAAACACTAAGGGAAGTGAATGGCAACAGCATTGAAAAGAAAACTACATACAAAAGGCCCACCAAAGCTCCTCCGCCCATTCCCGTGAAACCTAGTAGATTGGTTATCAGTACAAAGAACATTTCAAACGTAATAATGTCAACAGAGACAATAAAGTCTGGTACAACTAATATTCAAAAAATTTACATAGATCAAAGTAAAACAAATGCTGATATAAATCACGAAACTAGAAATGTTAATGTCAGTGAGAAGAGTTGGGTGAAGACAATGGTTGGACGATTCGAATGACATTTCAAAAATTCATAATCAAACTTTCCCATGTGCTATATGTGGCTGTTCTAGTTTTATTCTTGTTCGTTTGAAGAGTGTGTTTGTTTATATGATAGTTGATAAAATATTTATTTTTTAATACAAAACAAAGGAAATTATTGTAAAGTTTCAACTATTTTTCTCTATGGTTAAAAATGTTACGCATATTAAATTTACCATAGTAAATTAAATGTGCCAAATGGGTCCTTATTTTCAGGATCTTTTAAATTATTATTTGTTAAAGGTAGCACTAATTTTGTAAAAATATCAATAAATATTTTAAATCTTTATTTCTTGTTTTGTTCCAAAACCAAACAAATACTCATTACAAGTCCGCAAACAATTACGGCTGCATGCGTAAAGCACCATCCAATCTAATAGTCTCCCCATTCAACATGGGATTTTCGATGATACACTGCACCAAGTGAGCAAACTCTGCTGGGTCTCCCAATCTTGACGGAAACGGTACAGATTTTTCCAGAAACCTTACAACTTTATCTGGTAACGCCGAAAATAAGGGTGTTTTGAACAGGCCTGAATTTGAATTTTGTTAAAAAAATTACGCAACACAAAAACTAATTACCAGGAGCTATGGTCACAACTCTTATTGCCTGACTTGCCAAATCCCTAGCTATTGGTAAAGTCATTCCTACAATTGCCCCCTTACTTGCAGAATAAGCCGCTTGCCCCATCTGTCCTTCATAAGCAGCCACACTAGCCGTGTTAATGACCACCCCACGTTCACCTCTTTCGTTTGGTTGGTTTTCGCCAATAAGTCCCACGGCTAATCTAATTACGTTAAAAGTGCCAATAGTGTTTATCTAAAAAAAACTTTAATGTCTTCACGTAAAATATAGAGTGTCCAACATACGTTTATAACTTTGGTAAAATCCTCCAAACCGTGTGCAATTTTCTTGTTAAAATTATACGTTTTGAAAGCAACTCCAATGCCGGCACAGTTAACAACATTGTCGAGCTTTCCGAATTTTTGTTTAGCTAAATCTAAAGCTGATTTAACGTCGCTTTCGGATGTTACCTGAATGAATAATAATGAATGAATAGTAATGAACTTTAAACGTACAAGAATCATATTTACATTAACAGGAGCGAACAAAACTTTGTCTTCTCCAAGGGTTTTTGCAACTTCTTGACCCTTTGACGACTGTAAATCGCAGAGAACAACACGACTTCCTTGTTGCACTAGTCTTTCAACAGTTGCTTTTCCCAACCCAGATGCACCCCCAGTCACCAAAGTCACAGCGTTCTACAAATAAAAAGAGCTATAATAAAATAAATCATTTTTTATAAAAACAACAAAAACACATTTCCTTCGCCGTCGGCACTCCCCGGAAGAAAAAAATATCTTTTTCACTTTGTTAAACAAATAACCCTTAATGAGAGAATAGAAATTTAGGTGGAAGAAGTTCTTTTTTACCATTGACAATTTTTATTTTTGAATTTATTTCATTAAGTGCTGTAATACACAATACAGCAGAGTAATGCAAATTGCCAATCCACACATTCTTAATCTTAAAATTATTGTTCCATTCGAACATTAATTACTATTTATACGAATAACAATTATTTTCTAATTACACACTTTTTCATTTTATTTTTTTCATTAGAGAAAAAGAATGAGAGGTGACAAATTACATAACCTCAAAAGTCAGAAACGTCGAGAAGTTGAAAGCAGTTTAATTAATTTGCCTCAAGTTCCAAAAAATATCAATCCATTTTGCACTATTTGTACTCCTACATTTAAACCAAAATTTAGGTAAGCAAAAAATCAATCACTAGGTAAACACGTTTTTAAATCAAAGACAACAATCATATTTATTGCAGTTATTGTGATAAACTTACCTTCAACATTTTGTTCAGTTTCAAAACAACAACTCACTTAATAAATCTTTTATGCTTTTGCCTTGTAATTGTTGAAAAAACGAAGAACAAAGGTCAGATTATTATTCAGTGTTGTCATAAAACTAACCAAACTAAAAAACAGCCATGTTATTGCTGTAATAATTATGCCTTGTCTTATCAGTTTTGTGATTATTTCTTGTTATCATTTCATTTCGAGAAAGATTTTTACAGGAAACAATGGCTTTGGTATCATATGATTATGAAAGTGGTAGTGATAATGAAGAGCAGGAAGAACCCTCCAGTTCTTCAGAAGTTATAATCAATAAAACAAAAGATAAAGAAGAGAACAATGAAGAAACAACTGACAACAATGAGCTACCGGAAATACTGTCACATCTTCCTCAGACGAAATCGACACCATCGACAGTTAATGTAACAGAAGATAAATTAGAAGACTTTATTCCTAAATATGAACCTCCCCCCAAAGAGAAAAAAACTCAAAAAGTCAAAATAACAATTCCAAAATTATCAGATTTCGAAGAAGATGAAGAGGAACCAGAAAAGAAGAAAAAGAAAACCGCTGCAAAAAACAGCGGTTTGTTATCAATACTGCCACCTGTGAGAGGTTCACCATTGTCCACCAAAAGTTTTGTACCTAACGTCTTAAAAAATAAGCCTCCAGTTACTGAAAAATCTAAGGCAAACAGCATGGTTCCCCAAGCGGTAAAGAAAAACGCAGAAATGGCCAAAAAGGCCGTAATTAAGAAGATTACAAAGGGTTCAAGCAGTGACATCGAAAGCGATGACGATATTGAAGTACCTGAAACGTTTGATGACGAAATGTGGCAGAAAGTTTGTGGAAGAAACAATAAACCTAAGCCTCAAGTCGTAAAGGCTGAAGAAGTTCCAGTAACTCCAGTAATAAACATAGCTCCAGAGCCAGAAAAACCTTACGACGGTTTAGATAATGCTGCTTTTAAAGAGTTGGTCGGAAAGGCCAAACGACCAGTTAATATTAAACTTGTGGACATAAATGAAGAAGAAATATTGCCTGACAAAGAAATCTGGATGACCAAATCATTAACAGACCCTGACAGTGCTCCTAAACCAGTCATAGAAGAACCAGTCGATCCCACAAGGAAGAAGAAACACCACATTACATATTTGGCTGAACAGGCGAAATTAAACGAACAAGAATTTCAAAGTCAATGGTCCTCAAGTAAATACGCTCGAAATCAAACACGGGCAAAATACGGTTTTTAATATTATATACCTATGTATTAATAAAGATTTTACATTAATTGTCCTATATACTCCGCTCTTTTGAGTTTTTGTTTCAAACTTGACCACTGAACGAGGAAATTATCAGCAAAATACATCAGTATTTTCCCGGTTAGTGAAAAAGTTTCAGTCCTGCAAAAACTCTCAATAAACACTATCCTAGCATTAAAAATAAAAGCAGCCTTTAGGAGGAAACTTAGTAGACAAATTGGAATACAAGTGCCTGGGCCATTACATAAAATTAAGTCAGGTTTCAATTTGAAAACTAAAGGAATGCTATAAAAAATTGAATATAGAGTTGTAAAAACAGATGTGATATAAGACTGGCCCACAACTCGACTCCTGGGAATTTCAATAATTTTATAATTGTTTTGATTTTTTGCCTCTTCAAATGTTTTTACTTTCATATAACTAGTTTTGTCTGTTTTTGCCATGATGTAATATCGAGGGCAATATTTAGTAAAATCTAAGTTAGTCATAAGTGTTAACATTTCAGTGGTGTGGCCTCCTGAACCAATGCAAATTATTGTTCTGCAGGGGGCAACCCGTTTATTTGACGCCTCTCGACTAAAGCCGGTTGTTATCTTATGAACCAGATAAAAGATCCTAGCAAGAATTAAAACAGCACTTAAAATTGCCAATTCAATTTTTAATTGATCTGAAAATAAAAAACTAAATTATAATTGAAAGCGACATTTGATTTTAGCTTACCTTCCATGTTTTCTTGTCTTGTTTTCGATGACTTCTGCAAAGTGGAAATGTTATTTTGATTAATAATTATGTAAATACATTTTGTAAGAAAAGTTATTACCTACATTAAACCATTTGATTGTTTTTGTCAGCGCTTAGAATAATTTTTTGTGGGAAGAGCACATTACTATGGGGCGAGGGGGTTAGCAGAGCCCACTGGGGCACAGGAACCACAGAATGACTCTTCCTGGGACTCGGGGGTTAGATTATCAGCAAAACATCGGCGTTCGGCGCACGCGCCACTGGTTGGTGCTCTAGAGGTTATATTTTTGGTTTTTTCTGTGTTTATAGCACTCCTTCCGTTCAAAAATGAATTGACCCTTACCTCATTTTGCATTCATTATTTTCTTTCTTAATTGGCGTGAAAATGTCTAAAGTGAAAGTGAGTAACGAATGGAAGCGTCACGTGAAGCAAGAATACATCCGTTTGAGACAACAAAAGAGGTTCAAAAGAGCGGATGATGTGAAATTAGCATGGAACCAAAACCGGATAAAAATGACCGAAAGGCTGATCGCCGAACAAAAGCGGTGGACTGAGACTAAAGCCTTCTGGGTGCCCTTGCCCGAGATCCCATCGCATGTGACTTGTATGAAAAAGGCGGAAGTTATCGGGAATGAAGGTTGTTGTTCTGATAAGAGAGTGTCTTCAAGATACTATTTTAATTTTAGGCGATATACAGGTCACTCCTATTCGAATAATCAACGCGGTGACACCCATTCCGACCATGTACACGTGGGCCCCCATCCAACAGAACTTCATGGTAGAAGACGAAACTGTTCTCCATAACATTCCATACATGGGCGATGATTTATTGGACCAAGATGGAACTTTCATCGAAGAACTCATCAAAAATTACGATGGGAAAGTACATGGAGACCGCGAATCGGGATTTATCGACGATGAGCTCTTCGTGGAGTTGGTACACGCGTTGATGCAATTCCAAGATAACGACAAGGGGGAGAAAAAAGACAAGGACAAGGAAAAGACCAAAGAAGAGGAAAAGAAGAAGGGTCTTGATTTTCCAGCGTTTATTATTTTCCAAGCGATTTCATCACAGTTTCCTGATAAAGGGGATCCAGAAGAGTTGAGGGAAAAGTTTGTTTTCTTTGATGTTCACTTAATACATTTTTCCTAACATAACTCGTTTAGGTACATTGAATTGACTGAACGCACCGACCCCAACGCGCCCCCTGAATGTACCCCAAATATAGACGGACCAAAGGCCGCCTCCGTACCTAGGGAACAAACTATGCACTCATTTCATACTTTGTTCTGTAGGCGATGCTTCAAATACGACTGCTTTTTGCATCGTAAGTTTCTAGTTTTTGAATCAATAAATTTAAGGGTTTTGGGTCTATTAGGACATAGTTTAAGCGTAGAACTCAGAACGTGTGGGATTTAGGTTGATATTTTTGTTTTGCTGCACTTTAGGAGAGCAAGGTAAGGTCCTTAGACCTGTTCGCATTTCGTATTCATCATTGTAGGACCATTGAATAATATTGGCGACATGACTGTTACAAAAAATCGCTTTAATGTACATTAATTTGATCACTTGTGATCAAGCGCAGGTGTTGCACTCGTGGAACATGTTTTAAACGTTCTACAAGTGCACCTGTTGCACATTTTATCGCTTGCAATATAATCATTGTTCATGTAAAACCCCTATAACAGGTTCTAGTTTATTCTGATCATAATAAATTCTCTTCCCAGGTCTTCAAGCATGTCATCCAGGACCTAACCTACAGAAACGTCGTGGTCCAGATTTGAAACCTTTTACGGAGCCTTGTAGCGCTGATTGTTATATGCTGCTGGTAACTTTGTTATTTTCCTTTGATATATTTTGTTGAATTAATAATTTTGAAGGAATCTGTTAAAGAAAGGATGGCTGCAAAAGCCAAACAAGAAGAGGAAGCCAAAGGTAAGTCAGTTACAGAAGCTGGTTCTTCCACAGAAGCCAAAACAAATGGGAACTCGAATCCTCGAAAAGTTTGCAAGCAACAGAGTGTTGATTCTGGGAATGAAGCGAGTTCTGAAGATAGCAATGATAGCAACAAATACAAAGGTAAAACGAATTTTTATAACCCAGTGATCTGTAAGTTTTTCTATTTGCTTATGTTAGAATCCTACTGATGATGTCAGGTATCGTTCTAGAATGTGGCAAGAATTACAATGTTGTAATGATAAAATTTCTAAACTATCGTCAAGGCGACTTTTATACTGTTGTCATTATTTAATGTTTTTTTCTCATAATTATGTTTTTCAATTTTTTAAATTTAAACTCAATTGGATCTAATATTTATATAATAATAATTATAATAATATTTGTGTATTAATTGCTGGGAGTGCAATAACATTTTTTTACTGTTTACATTACGTTGTTATCATTTTATTTTAACGTTCTAATGTAATTGAAGCGATATTATGAAACATTGGATTTTTACCTATGTACTATTTGCAATATGCAAATATAAAATTGCAACATTTTTATTATCTCTGAAAAATATAAAAATATTTTTATAGTGAAACAGATTTGCAAAGATTTTTTTTGTTAATAAATACATTTATTACGGGTACAACAAATTACATACTTCATTTGAAATTAGTTGAAATTTGCTTGTTTTACAGAAAAATAATGAGCAATTAAAACTGCGATTATGAGTCTCACAATTAAAAAATTCTGTAAAAATTGAAATTTGTGTTTTTATGGAAATCAATCATTCTCTTGAAAGCATTTTTTTAATTAGTTTTTAACTTCAAAAGCAAATACATCATAAAACTTTTCTTACATAGAAGACAATTCACAATGATTATTAATTGTTTAATTTTTTATACTCGTAATGAATTAGTTTTTTTGGACACACTTTTATACTTTATGCAGAGTGAATCAAGCTTTTATTGATTAATTTATTTTTATTTTTGAGTTCAGTGTTTTATAACTTTTTGTCACGGTCTTTGTTTAGATTTCTTTGAACTCTCTTGTTTCAGAGTTATCACTTTTTTGGTTTTGAAAAATTCGTTACGCTTTGATTAGAGAACAAACTTTTTCAAGATTGTCGGATAAATTCTAATCGATTTCGTTTTATGTTTGGATTATAACTTTGGAAGTTATTTTCGAAAAAATGTTTGTTTTACAAAAACTTGTAAAACTAGACTAGACTTGTTATTTTGGAACAAAAGGCTGTCTTAAGGTCAGTTTCCACAGTCACATTCTTAAGAAGTTTTTGGGTTATAGAATTATGAACAGTTTAATCAGAAATTACTTACTTTACTTACCCTTTTAAATTACTCGTACTTTATTTAAAAATGGTACTTTTTAAGGGATAGACAAAATTGCTAAGTTAGGTAATCATATAAATAATTTTTAAATGATAAATGGCGTTTGTCTCAAAAATATAGTACCTCAAATTTGTATAGTCCTACGTATTCTTCAATTTTAAGTGGTATATAATAAATTGCCGGAAGTTAAAATTAACTTTCTCTGTCTCAAATAGGAATTACATTTTTTTTTGCTTTGGTCTATTTTTAATCTTTAAACAGATTCAAACGACCAAGACCAAGTGTCGACAACGACTTCATTCAGTCTCCTCGGCTTGATGGGTGCCAACGACCACAAAGAGTGGACCGGCTCCGACGAAAGCCTCTTCCGAGGCCTCCACAAAATCTTCCTTAACAATTACTGCGCTATTGCTCAAATCATGTTAACCAAAACCTGCCAACAAGTGTACGAATTCGCCCAAAAGGAAGATGCCGACATTCCCGATGAAGAAGCAATGCGAGACTACACTCCTCCTCGAAAAAAGAAAAAGAAGCACAGACTCTGGTCAGTCCATTGCCGAAAAATTCAACTCAAGAAAGAATCGAACAGTAATCACGTCTACAATTTCACACCTTGCGACCACCCGGGTCAGAGTTGTGACACTCAGTGCCCTTGTATCGGGGCTCAGAATTTTTGCGAGAAGTTTTGTCAGTGTAGTTCCGACTGTAATTATTATGCTGTTGTTGGAGGAATTTTGGATTGGTTTGTTTTTTATAGGCCAAAATAGGTTTCCAGGATGCAGATGCAAGGCTCAGTGTAATACTAAGCAGTGTCCTTGTTACTTGGCGGTGAGGGAATGCGATCCTGATTTATGTCAGACGTGCGGAGCAGATCAGTTTGATATAAGTAAAATTACTTGTAAAAACGTCAGTGTCCAGAGAGGATTGCGTAAGTTTCACAAATATGGAATTATAGGGTGACAGCAATGGCGTCTTTTATAGATAAACATTTATTGATGGCGCCGTCGGATGTTGCTGGTTGGGGAATTTTTCTCAAAGATAGTGCACAGAAAAATGAATTTATATCAGAATATTGCGGCGAGATTATTTCCCAGGATGAAGCTGATCGCAGAGGGAAGGTCTACGATAAATATATGTGCAGTTTCTTGTTTAATTTAAATAATGGTACTTTTTTATTATTTTTATCGTGCTTGTTTATGTGTTTTTTGATTAGATTTCGTCGTTGACGCTACACGAAAAGGAAATAAAATTCGTTTCGCAAATCATTCAATTAACCCAAATTGTTACGCTAAAGTTATGATGGTTAATGGGGATCACAGGATTGGGATTTTTGCCAAACGCGCTATTCAACCAGGCGAAGAACTTTTCTTTGATTACAGGTATCTCAAAATTTTTCCTTTAATGATTACTATTATGAAATTTATTTCAGATATGGCCCAACCGAACAACTGAAGTTTGTAGGGATAGAACGTGAAATGGAATTTTTGTAACTGTTCTTTTTAATAAATTTTTTCATTTATATCTGCTTTTTTTTACAAACCACAGAATAAATTTACTCACCACTTTTTAATTAAATTTAACTTCTTCAGGCTATAGTCAAATGAAACTCAATACATATATTGTTTAGTTAGTGACAGTTAATATTAAAACATCAAAGAAACAATTTTTACATTTTTAATACCGCAGTCTGGACACCCAACTCAACTTATTTCACCTGTTGTAGTACTTTTTCTGAGGAAATTTCGTGTTATAATCTTGTTCCACTATTGTATCAGCAAAATTTCGACTCTTAGACCCTCATCAAGGGTACGGAAATCCTCAAAATAGAGGATGCGATCAAATCACATCGCAAAATCGCGAAACTCAACAGTGCTGTTCCACCAGTTGCTGGCCGGCCAGCGCCGGTATCGGTCGTGTTTGCGGTTTGGTTCGAGCGTCGCGACGAGACGCGTCTCTCCGAATTTTTATGATTCATTCTGACAGTGTCTAAACAAGACAAATCTACGAAAATGCAAGACCAAGGTAGGAAATTACTGTCTTTTCCCTCTTCAAAATTTTTCGTTTCATTCGATACACACGTGTTAATGTTATTATAACTTTAATTATTTTTATAATGCTGGTCAATAAATAGGCAAAGACACTATTAATAGAAAAGCGACGACAAATGTTTAAGAGCGGCACCAAATATTTATTTTTTTAACTTGTGGTTTATACATCTTTTTGAGGGGTATTAGCATCTGGGTTATTAATAGTCACCTTCTAGCCAATTTATGCGGCAATAATCGTAATCAATAAAAAAATAAATTGATTTGATCGGGTGATGACACGCTAAGAAATATGCGTTTTTGACTTGACCTATTTTCATTTACAGAATATTTGGAGAAGCCAATATTTTTCTTTGATTGGTATAAAAGCGACCAAATTGCGGCCAGTGACGACTATTTCTTTCAGTACTGCATCATCGTTACCAATTTTGTCTAGAAAATGTTGACAGATGTACAAGAATGTTAACAGAAATTGTGTTTACTTAAACTTATCTACGGGTAGTGTTTGTAAATATTTTATTCACAATATCTGCACTGGCAAATTATATTAATATTTTTGGGTCATTTAGTTATGGCTCTAGTTTGGAAAATTTTGCATAAGCACAAATAAACACCAATGTTTTTTTAACTGGAAGTAAATGAACTTTAGAAACATCCATCAACTCGAAATTCTATAGATGTTAAAGATAACAATTTTTGTTAAATATCATATTTATAAAGCCATGTTGCGTGAAAACATGATAAAATTGTATGAAATATAATACTTTGTAAAAATGGCATAAGGGATTGCACGCAACCATAAATAACTATATAGCTATTTTCCTCATCGGTGATCAAGAAGTGTATCCCAATGTAAAACCAATTTTAATAACGGTTAAAAAATGTTACTTTTATATTTTTTACAAATGGACTTTAAAGACTTAAAAAACTCATGAAATTTTCTTAGATGGAGAATTTTTTTATTTAGACGACATTTTTTTAGAAAAAAAACACATTATTTTGCTTGAGAGTCAATCTCCTATCCACTTCTGATTCTGACATTTTTTTCTTGTTTTGTAATCATGTCCTAAACTTCGAATAATTTGCCCTGAAATTTCCCTTGCAAATCCGTCTTGGTCACTACCCAGCCTCCAATGTTTCGCCACCCACTTTCCTAACATCGATGTAAATAATTACATCAACTGTGCAACAGTTTGCACTTGAAGTTTACATTAACGAGCCCCCATTGGTCGAAAACATGAAAGCGGTGGAAGTGACGCGGAAGCTCCTCATTGTAATGTAACATCCACGAATTGAAGCAACACTAAACCGGAATGAAACGAATCGACCGCAAAATTTACCTACCGTAAAATCGTAAACAAATCTTCAGGGAATTCTTGTGAAAGATGAAGAAACTAATATGAATTTCACGATTTTATTCTACAACTGGTTTGTAGAAATTTGTATTATAAAAATCTAACCAATGCCAAAAATGAAAAATGGCTTGCAGACTTGATCAAGTAGCAGACACGATTTAATCATCGCATCGGTTTGACGGGATGAGATATATCTGAAAAAAATCAAACCGTGTTATCGAACCTTTTGATTAATGATAGCAAGACATGATCCATGTGTAACTTAAATCCACCTTTTTTGTTGTATTTTTGTAAAGGTGTCTAAATCAAAATGTTAGATTGAAATTTAATATTGATCGAATTATGAAGACGAACAAAAGAAAAGGAGAAGCAAATGAAAACTGAGCTTTTTTCAAAGATATTTTTAAAATAATTAATTATTAAAACGTAAATGTTTTAATATAAGATTACTTTTTTTGATGAAAAGTATAAATACGAGATAAATAAAATAAATAATGATTCAGCAATTCTTGACACATCTTTTGTAATTTATGTGTTCTTTTGAAGCACAAAAGTTATTTAAATGTTTATGGAAATTGCTGTGTACTTGTGAACATTGCTCTAATATATGCGAAAAGAGGAGTCTATTTTTCAACAAAATTAGACTTCATTTACAAGACAAAATGCAAACTATGTCAGTTCAAGGCAAAAACCCAGCTGTTATAAAATTTTTTTCTTTGAGAAAAACTCGAATAAAATAACAAGCAAAGCATAACACACTTTAATAAAAATTTGCTAGACTGGGTGGGCGAACTAACCATTCTGGTTCCTTTTCAGGTAATTGTTTGGGAATTAGTCTAATCATACAGTTGGTTTAAGCTAGCTATATGATATTAAACCCGCTTTAATTAAAACACTAGCACCCATAATAATCGCCTGTATGCACCCTGAAGGCGGATTAAGACGAAGAATTTCAATTAACACAAACACCATTAATTAGGATTTAATCGTAACGGAAAACTGTTTAATTAAGGCCTCCGACATGTGTACGGATGGTCTCTTAACCCTCGACTAACTCTCTTGATGATTAATCATTTAAACCGTTGGAGTACTTTTCTTGTAATCGCTTCAACATCAAAATGCAGATTTGTGTAACATGACTAACGGGAAATGGAAATTTTTGATGGTGCAGTGCGTCACTTGATAGGGGCTGCACGCAATCCCGCGACTTAATAAAATTAAAAGTGTTTCGAGGAGCCACAGGTGAAAATGCTAGCACGCGATGAATTGCAAACTCTAGATTTTGGGGAAAAACTGAATGCATCGTATTGATTGGATGACTCAATACAGGTCATTATCGGCAAACCACACAAGTATCGATTCAGATGGCCTGAATTAGAGTTAATGAGAAAGAGTATTGCAAGCTGTCTTATTTCTGATTGAGTTTCAAGTTCAATTGTTGATGGACTGATGGTTGCCATTTTTAAACTTTGATTTTATTATTAAAATTTGACTTGCAAATCACTTTTTCTTTTCACAGAATTTTTGAAAATAATTACGAAAAATGTTTATTGAAATGAAGGAAAAATTAATCCTAGTAAGATTAGGTCCAAGACCAGCTCTGAATACCACTTTAACCAAGTCGATGTCTGGGAATGTCAATTTACATGCGGTAATAATTCGACAATTTAGTTTTATACACTACCGCTTTGCGGATATTGCCAATATGTTGCCAGGGTCGGGAAAAAGCTTAAATTATTTCAGTCAAACTTTTGAGGATCGATATATCAATTTTTTTTTAAGTTTTATTTTATAATGTCTCTTCAATGATTGTTGCACATATATTAAATATTATACAACTCTTAGCAGTCGTATCATCATTTTCTAAAAATACAGAAAACAAATTATCATCTGGTTATTTTCACGCTTATTACAACGTAAATATTTAATAAACTTCGATATTCCATGGCAACCCTGTGAAGAAACAACCAGGTGCTCTAATTTCATCCTCAATTTAACTTTTTTATTTTTTAGGTAAGACTACGTTTATCAGAGTACTTTAGTAAAAAGTGTAACTTTTTACACTCTTCCATTTCTTAATAAAAAGAAATTTAGCGTTAGGCTTGGATGCAACCTTTCTTAGGGTTACATTTAAAAGGGTACAGTGTTTGTCTAAGCTTTAGGTGTGGTTTTAATAATGAATTTGTGACTTCTTTCGACTTTATATGAAATGAAATTAATTTTGTTTGCAACAATGTAAATATTTAAATTTGACTAATTTGCTACACATTAAAAGTGAACAGTTTTGAGTCAGGAATTTCATATTTGTTGGATTAAAACGCTCGGGATATCTGCGATGATGCCGAGTTTGCTTTGAGGCCTAGCTAATTATAGCTATCAAAAGCCAAGCGATGTGAGGCGACAATACTACAGATATAGAATTCTCCCTTTGGCACGTACACATTTTAATTAATCGAGATTCTTCAAATCAATGTTGAATATAAGAAATGCAAATCGCAAATAGTAGGGAATCTTTCCCAATTGCAATATTGGGGTTATGTTTGCTAATCTCTATTATTATCATCTACGATTACTACAGCGCGGGATTTTATTTATGGATCTATTTTCGTCATTAAAAGTTTGTTATCTCTTGTAGAGGACAATATAATAATATAGACTTGACTAACTAATGAGTAATGACACTGTATTTATTAGTTTGATCAAGCTTTAGTTGTGACGCAAGGAAAGAAGAAACTTAAATTGCAAGTTTTAAATGGCAAGAAGAATTAAGTTACACTTTTATTTAATTAAAACTGATAGGTATTTGTTATAAACAATACATTTTTGTTAAAGCTACCAAAAAACTCATTCAAACCTGTTATTATGTAGAAGTATGATTAATGTGGTCAGAGCAAATATTTTTCGAAAATAGTGAGCTTCGTATTTTAATTATACCTACCATATTGTAACCAATTTGTTTTAAAATTAAAATACGATGTAGCTCGTAGCTGTGTTTGGAAGCATATACAAAAAACAGGTAAGGAAGTATAAATTTATCGATATATTATTCGTATTGAGGAAAAAGGAAAATATTTGTGTCTTACTGAAATGCGACATTAGTCTCTATTCATAAAACTATTCCGGTCATCAGTGAAACAGGAAAAAGAAACTTCACTTCTACATTCACATCCTATAAATTTTCTATAAAGGGCACAAATCGAATAAAGTGTACTCAGCGGACCTCATCAACGTGTTGCACGGCTCCACCGGAATTTAATTCGTCCTACTTTCTGGAATAAAGTTTTAGGAATATTTTATGACCCATTGATGTGATTTTCTCTTGTGAAAAAAATATTAATGTGGATTTTTTTCTTGATTGATTGAGAGATAATTAATCCATTTTTGTCATATGACGTTAATAACAGGCTCTGAATAAATTATCTGCTGTTGCCGGTCTATGTATGTTAGAGATAATTGATATTTATTGATATCAAATGATATTTAGTGTATCAACACCGTGGAGTGTTTAATGATATAGGAAGTCTGCACCTGTTCATCATTCAAGTATTTATTTATTGAGTTTCTCATAGATTAAAAGGATCATATTTTTAGTGCTTTAAATTTTCGTGTATATCTCTCCTGTTTTTTTAGTTTCTGCCCCCTGGCGTTGGCTTCTTTTAAAATTGAATTTGGTGTCAATACCTGCCAACAGTGGCGATGATTACCCCAAGCAGGCGTATCTTTGATCTATTCATCCAGTCTCTGTCAAACAGATTGCCATCAGCTCGGGGCTAAGAATTTTTTGTATATACTTTTTTGTTCACCATGTGCACATAATCCGAACTGTCTCCGATGCAAAAAAGTTGTTTGTTATTTGTTACTTCCGAATCGATTTGATCGTAAAATCACGAAATTCAATTCTTTTTTCAATAAAACGGAGACGCATCATTCGATGGCGACTATTACATTAAGTGTAAAATGTTTGCCAGTCCCATTTGCACAGAAACCATATTTTTTTCGATCGGAATTTGACGATTTGTAAAACGGGATTTTTTCCAAAAGAGATTACACCTAAACGTAGCAATAAATATTTATTTGTGCTTCGTGAAAGGAAGGGATCTTTCATCTTTCGGTTTATAACTTTTTCTTTTTGTTCGGGTATTTACAAGCTTTTTTATGAAGAACGCAAATCATGATTTTGCTGATAATAATAAAAAGAAAAGTAAATACGATTGAATTCTGCAAGACGTGAAACCGCAAAGACTGCGGCTATAGCTATCAGATAAATCCATTACAGAGCTGAAATTCGACTTTCAGAATTTTAAATAGATCTGAAAGCTCTTATTGGCATGTGTTATTGAAACGTAAAAAGAAATGAAAAAGTGGGATGTAATTTTCTTCAAAGGGGCATCTAAAAGCGTTCTCGAGCTCTTTGATTAAGACTAAACTAAGTATATATTTACAAACAGTAAATAAGTCTTTTATTTGAAAGTTATTGTATTATTTTGTTAGATGGCACAACAGTTTTTGCTTTTACAACTAACAAGCGAGTCGCTTTTACATGAGCGTTAAAATAAATAATTGATATAAGTAGTAGCAAGATAGTAGAGATGATTAGACATGACAAGGTAAGCTTGCTGTATCAGCTCTTAAATTATTTATTTTCTACATTTAACTTAAAACTAAATGTTTAATAAATGTAGTTTTCTGACCTTGTTCTACCTTTAACATGGATCATTAAAAGTTATTCACTACTGTTATAGACAATTATAGAAAAGTTTATAATTGATTTTGAAAGAGTTTTTGAGCTAAAATCATTTCTGGTAAAGGAAATAAATTGTTACAAACATTTTTTAATTAAAGGCAACTTTTTTTCTTAATTTTAATGTTTTATACAGGATGGCTTAAAATTTGCGGAACAGCAAATACAAGTTAATATTAGACACCAAACACCAAATTTATCACAGAAAGAAACATTTACATCGTGTTTGATAAATAGATTACCGTTCGTAGTTTATAGTGTACAGTATGTCCCCGGATTGAGTGTACAATAGGAAAAAAAATTTATCTTTGATTTTACGCCAAAACTGCAAAGAAGAACAATTTTTTGCTTCATCTAAAACGAGCAAATCTGTACTTAAAACTTCATTATTTTGATTCAGTGATAAGAAAAGTTAATTTTTTTCTTGATTTTGCCCAATGTAATAAGACCTAAAAGGCAAGAGAAAAACTTTTCTTTCTACTGAGTTAGAATAATGAAGTTTTAATTACAGATTTACTTGTTTCAGATAAAGTTGCAGTTTTGGCGTAAAATCAGAGATAAATTTTTTTTCTTCTTGTAAACTCAATCCGGGGCCATACTGTATATGTGTTTCAAAGAGTGTGAAAATATTGACAAGGCACTTTTTATCCGTGATGCAGTAATCACAGCTATCCTTCAAAGAGCAGTTTTTTGTGACTGTAAATCTTGTAACGACCTTATACTTTCACTGTCGGAAATCCCGTAAAAATTTCCCCATTTCTTTTTTTGTCTGGCAAGCCGTTAATTCAATCAAGGTGTTTGCAATGTTATCGTGTCTAAAATTTCCCTTTCTGTAGAGGAACACAATTCATTGTTTCGATAAACTAAACAGAATTTGTTATTTGATAAATCTTAACAAGACCGTCTTCCCAGTACAGACGGAGGCTGGAAAACTATGCAGCGACGTTTCATTAGTTTAAATAAAAAAATGTGCTTTACACCAAAGTGAAAATTTAATTTCCTCTCAGATTTTTTGTATCTTTTCCTTCGAGATATCTGACATATTAAATCAATTATTTGTTACGTCTGGAACAGTTCGGCCATTTAACTCGATTCGGTTTCTCTTCAATGAGGCAATGATTGAAACGTTTCCTTTTTCACGTTATTTATCTAGCATTGTCCTTTCATGTTTTCGACACAAAGGAAGAAAAAACATTTCAGTTCGTCAGTCAACCAATCACAGCGAAATACTCGAAATGTAATTGCATTTAGCTCGCCCACTTATGAAAATTGTAGTTTGAAATTGCAGCTCATTAATACAAATCAAAAATTATTGGAATTGTGCATCTGAGTGAACAATTTTTATTGGATGCTTAGCGAAAAAAATTGCATAGCAAAATGAGATTCGTGCTCATATACCCATATGAAATCCGCACCTATATATTCAGATATCGCAAAATGCAATAAGCACATTCAAAAAAGCGTAACTTGAAGCATTGTTGCTGAAATTGTTTTGCAAACTGCTGAAATGTAAATAAAAAAACACAAACAATAAAAGGTTCAGATTAGTTTTAATTAATACTTCGGTGATATCATAAAATCACTGTTTTTTTTTTCTGAATTTTATAACAAAAGGTGCCAATGTAAAATACTTTGCAGAGAGATGGGAGTTTTGTAATTACAACCAGATGTTAGTAACTTTTTTATTTTGTAATTTATGAGTGCACTTTTGACCTTAAGTAACAAAGTACGAGATGAATAAATTTGAAACATTTATTCGCTTAATTCAGCTGTCGAGCTACCGCTGAAAGTTTAAAACCTCTTAGCTCATTGCACCGTATATTTCTCGGCTTGTAAAACATGATGATCACAATTTATTTATTTCTAAAGAACTGTTGTGGCCAATTTTTATCTTTTGATGAGCAATAGTAATAAAGCGTTAATTAAATGGAATAGACTCGGCCAGTAGAAGTGATGGTGAAACGTTTATTAAATGTGTAACAGTTTATATTATGGTTTTTCTTTTGTTTATTTCTCTCTTTGTTGATATCTTTTGACTACACTACACTACAATAATAGCTCGTTCTGTCGGTTGTTTTCGTTTAAATGTTACAAACCATTTGAGATCTTAACTACAAATGTAACCAAGGATAATTTCCCAGTTTGTTTCTTAAACGTTTTACAATTTTATTTTAGTAGAGAATTGTGTCATCTTATGAATTATGATAAGCGCGTTTTCTGCCCACTCCGTTCAAAAATAATAGTCATATATCAAGTTACATTAACACAAAAAAGTCGATTGCCAACTCTTTATTAATCACTTTTTGTGTATATTTTTACTCTTTTACATAATAAATTCCAACTAAAATCCTGCCGAGCAAATATGT
This sequence comes from Tribolium madens, assembly GCF_015345945.1. Taxonomy (NCBI): domain Eukaryota; kingdom Metazoa; phylum Arthropoda; class Insecta; order Coleoptera; family Tenebrionidae; genus Tribolium; species Tribolium madens. Next base: position 8,283,970 of record NW_025401069.1, read on the forward strand.
ACAATAATAACCAAACAAAAACCCTCTAAACAAACACGCTTTCACTGTGTGATATGCTTTGATCGTAAAAGAGCTCCAGTTGTACGATAGTGTCATTAAATGAATTATTACGGAATGATCAACATTAATCTGCTAATTTTATGACACTGAATCGAAAGTAAATATATTATAGTACATTTGTACTACGAGTACCAGAGGACTGAACCTGGCGCATCCACCATTTTTACAATGAACGTAATCAATGAATAGTTGATTCAGTTGGTTACATGACGTGGTAATCAATAATGATATATAGAAAGTGCAGCGACACTGTATAAAAATTGTTTTAGTTAAAATGATATTAGTTTTGCAAAAGAGCAAATTAATTGCAGAAAAATGTATATGTTAATAGCATTAAAATTTTAAATGCTCCTGTTGACCTAAAATTGGATTTTGATTAGTTTTCCAATAAACTGTCCTAAATCTACTGATTGAAAAATCCCAACAGGACACAGTACCGTTTTATGTGGATTTTTGTCGGCAAATTGCTCGTAATTTAGAGTAAGTGCGCTACAAAGCAGCATTATTGTTGGTTCGAGGCCGGTAATTGAATTTATTTCGTGCATCGAATCGTCTAAAACTACGACAACGTCTATTTCGAATCAGTTGTATTACCGAATAAAGTCAAGAAATAATTATTTTAATTAATGTAACATCATCCGGTTTGAAATGAAAGTCGTAAAGGAAACTTTCTTACGACTATGATAAATTTTGGTGAAATGGCTTGCTACTGGATTAGGCTTTGAAGTGGTTTCGTGCTTGGATTCTTCTCTGGGGCGGCATGCCGCTTTGACACTCAAAACGATTACTGGATTTAGTTCACTTCCACAGTTACAATAGTTGGGAAAATCTTGTCCGAGAATATGCATATAAGCTTATGACACGACTTTGTAAACTTTCCAGACAGTTCAAGCAGAAACTGAACGTTTTGCAATAAAAACTTCCTCAACACGCACTAGCATAGCGGTTGAAACTTGTGTGGAGGTTCTGGTACTTATATATTGTTACAGGCATAAAAATGTCATTTTTCTGTTGTCGTTAAAATATTACAATTTACATTTTTGTGTATACAAAGTGTTCCATTTTTATTGTTGCAAATTTAAACAGGTGATAGAATATTCAATTTTAAGATAAAAGTTTCCTATAAACATGTATCTATCGAAAAATTTTATATGAGGGAGGTACATCTCCTGAAAGGGGTGCAATGGATTTTTTCAATGTTTCAGAAAAATGTAGATAAAATCACAATATTTTGCAACTGATAACCTTTATACACCCAAACGAATTCAAAGATAAAATGTCCAAATTTTTACTCAGGAGCGTCTTAAACTAGGGGGGTTTAGGGTAAAAAGTACCCTTAATATTTTGGCTGTTGGTTCTTGCCACTTTCCGTTTTTGACTAAAATTAGTTTACAATATGTGTTACAGACCAGAAAGAGGATAAAAATTAAATTTATTTTACCGTTTAAGATTAAAAATTTTGACAACTGATCTTTGAATTCGTTCAGGTGTTTAAAGGTTATCAACTGTACCCAGTTTTAATTTTATCTGTTTTGAAATAGAAGAAAAACGCTATACTAGAAACACATTTCTTTCAGGGGGTGTAGCTCGCTTACCTACATTTTTTGATACATGTTTATAGGAAACATTTGTTCTAAAATTGAATATTCTATCACCTGTTTAAATTTGAAACGATAAAAACGGAACATGCTGTATATGAATTTAATTAAAACACCTAACGATTACATTTTTGAATTTAAAATGTTTTGAGTTTTTTAGATAAACTTACAAACATGCACAAGCTGTTTGAATTTTCAATTTTTTCTTTTTTAGTTTCACACTGTTTGACAATTTTAACGAGAATTTATGAATTTTGCTTGTACATACTATAAATGGATTATAGAAATTAGAAGAAATAAAAGTTACTGTAGCATAACATTTCATCTTATTTCATAATCTAAGCAAAATCGACCAATAATAGTTTAGCTTAAAAACATTGTAATAAAATGTTAAACTTATCCAGAAATGCCAGTGAATATATATGGTGTTTCATTAAAACATAAGTTTGTGTAGTAAATAAAAGATTCTCTTTTAAGGGGAACTTATTTTGAAAAACTTGTTCTTTAATGAAACTGTTAAAAGAACTTTTAGTTAATGGTGCTCTAAAATTTTATTTACTTTGTATAAATGAAAGTCGCAAAAGAGGTTATTCATTCATTTTTATTATCTCTTCTTTTAGATTACAACTCAAATGGTTTTTAATTTTCGTTTTAAATGATTATAAAAAAAAACTTGTAAGTTTTCTTATTGTTTGTCGAGGTTTATTACAATTCAAGGCTTTTTTAAGTTAGATCCTTCTTCACATTTTCCTATAAAATCGGACTGCATTCAATGCACTGACACAGATCATAAAGCAAATGCATTGTTCCAAACTTCTAAACTGAAACTGTTACATTACTTTGTTGGACTAAAGTTTGTTGACCAAAAATTAGCCAACTCACATTAGAGCTTACATTAAATTATAATTAACACGTTCGTCCATCTAATTAAAACTTGCGTTAGAAGTTTCCAAGTCCAAAAAAATCAATATATTTGAATCAATTGAAGTGGACATAAAGAGAAACGATTTAATGACAAAAAGGTGAAAAAGAAATTAGAAGAAACGCGCTTATGCTTGTGACACGTAGGATTATCCCAGATAAGCTTCTCTAAACCTAAGTTTTCGATTCCTGGAATTGAGAAAAAAATCTTGAGCTTACCAAAAAAAATATATGGGATTTTTTGATATTTAATTACAGAATTGCAAAACTATTTGAACTGTAAATACCGGTAGTAATATCCTGTTTGTATATGCTAGCTTTAATGAAATATGTCACAATTATTTATTTACTGTTATGTTAGTGTAATTGAATTGGTGTTCATACTAAATTTTTCAAAATAAGTGAATAAATTGTCGTGTCTGTTTGAAACTTTACAAAATTGAAAACCTGTGTTAAATTAATCAATGCATCAACTCGTTGCATTTAATCAATTAGTTATGTCCTAGTTGTGACGAAAAGCAACCCGAAATGAAATTTGCCCATTCATTCCATTTCAGATTCCTTTTTTTCAACCATATCTGATCCATGAGGCGTTCACGCGACGTTACATTCATGTAACATGACGTAAAATATGGAATGGCGACATGGGATAACATAATGAATTTGTTGTATCTGTCATAAACCACCAGTCCTGTTTGTGGCTAATAAATACAAATACATCGGTTATTACAGCGGCGGCCGTCGAGGCGTGAATCTGAGGTGCGGTTTGAGTGACACCCCCGAGAGACGGCGCCACCTGTCATATCTCCGACATCGTAATTGCCCGATAGTCTATTATGGAGACTTCACACCGGATTACGGGATGCTCGACATAATCTGCGGATCTCGGGGACTTTAGCGAAAATAACTGCGTATTAGTCGTGTCTTCTAACAACCCACGATCAAATAAATAAGTTTGTTTGCGCGTGGAAAAGGTGCAGTAAATGCCGGAAAAGCACCATGAAAATTTTTAATCAAATTTATGCTTTGCGGCTATTTTTGTTCGGAGGCGCATTAAAACGACGCATTTATTGCAACTGAAACCAGCGCTAAATGAAAATGGGAGCGACGGAAATATTTTTGTTAGAGACACTGAACAAACGACATTTTCCAAGGGAAAACACGCAACAACTTCAGAAATCAAACAAAGAAGTACTTTAAAAAGAGATGAAAATCATATTCATTCATTGATAGCAAAAATTTTTTCTTATATCACATTATTGGGATTCACTGTAGTATCTTACAATGACAATTAAATAAATATCATTTAAGGAAAACCTACACCCGCTTATGTCTATATTGATATTTACTACTATTTTCGTTTATTGATAAGGAAAAAACTATCGAAGATAGTTACGGTGGGTCAAGATCAGTGTTATTATTTATTAGTGAGTTGTAATACTTTTCAAGTATCCAAGAAATTTCAAGTTCAACATTTAATGTAAATCATTTTCATTGATATCTTTGCTTTCATCGTTTTGCCACCTTACAAATTGAACGCGGTGTGTAAGTAAAGGGGCGAAAAATGCAAAAAAATGCTATACAGAAAAAAAATCGTTTGTCATAATTATCATATCATTGGGAAGATTTTATCATATTGTATTTTCAAACACTCTTTTTGTTAATATTTCAGGTTTTTTTAAATATTCTGCACATGTATATTTTGTACAATAAGTGTAAATAAAATAATTGATAATGATAAGTTAATAAATAAAAGTGACAACAGATATAATATTAATTTAGAATAAACTTGAGCAATCCCAAAAAGCCAAATAATTAAACATACAGGGTGTCAATTTTAAAACTTGCAGTCGCCAATATCTCTAGAACTTAAAAAGTTATTGAGAATCACTCAAAACCGTTTCGGTAGTTTTTAGGGGGAATCAAAATGGCATGGTAAGTGACGCTCCTCCACCCACCCTTCAAGCCACAGCCACCTTAAGTTGAAAATTTTAAATGGCACGACCCTACTTGCGATACATCGTTGGAAAGCCCATAATAAGTGCTTTTCAAAAATGTCATACAACAGCCTATTTGGTAAAGTTATTTTTCCAATTATTCAAAAACGAAGACCTTAAATTTTCATTTTTTTTACTATATCAAGGGTGGGTGGAGGTGTGTCACTTATCATGTCATTTTAATTCCCCCTAGGAACCACCAAAACGGTTTTGAGTGATTATTAATAACTTTTTCAGTTGAGAGAAATTGCCGATTGCAAGTTTTAAAATTGACACAGTGTATAGTTACATTTACGATAATACAGCTTCCTTGTATTCTCTTCTAATAGTCTGCAGCAAAAACATAAAAAAAATATTTTTCCAACAGAAATAAATAGTCTAAATGCAAAATTTAAACTCCCATAACTCCAGATAGAATTTTTTAAAGATTTTTTTCATGTTCCTGGTATCACCTTTTCTCCTGGGTGCGAGTTCTAAAACAGCCTGTATGTGAGTAGGTGTAAGAATGGCAAAAACAAATGACAAAGTTTTAAGCATTTTTTATTTCAGCTGTAGCCTCGGAATAATAAATTTAATGTATTTTAATTTAGAGAGAAACAAATTTATATTAAATAAATTTAAAACAAAATAGCATAACTCCATTTGTTTCCACATTTCTTTACATCCTATTTTAATTAAGAAAAGCTTTTGTTTTAGGTTAACACATAAAGCAATGTATGTACGAGTATAAATGAATAAAAAGTTAAATTAGTTTTACTTTACTTCTCATTTATGATTTTTCTTTGTTGCCTGAAGTAAATCTTTGGATAACAGAAAAGTTTAAACAAGAAATGTTATTATTGAAGAAAAATGATAATTTAGCGAGCATATGGCAGATTTCTTGCACTCTTTCGTACCCAATTCGACATATTCCCAGAGGCATCTTCGGAGAGAAACACTGTTCAAGTCATTTATCCCCAACCGAATTTATTCTATTTGAAGTTGTTTATTCTAGTATAAAATAAACAAAGTGAATTTAGATGAATTGTTTTGGACACAACAAAAACCATTTTAAAGAAACTTTTCCTTTCATATTCAAGTAATAACAATTGTGAAAACATATGATCACTTCTCTTTCTCGAATTTAATTCGGCGTTTCCAACACTTAACATGTGGCTAAACGAGCCTTTTATTCAAGATTTGCTCAAAGCCATTTACGACAAAACTTTTCAAGTCCGGAAAAATTTCTCTGGCTTATTGATGCTCCACAGTGCGTGAACAAATCATGAAAACGTCCGAAATTAATTAGAATTTTCGGCTCTTTTTGTGTGGCTTAAAGAAGTTAATTAATCTTTTGTTGCAGTTGACGGAATGGAACTGGAAACACTCTACCAAAGATATTGTATCCGTCTCAAACACGCCCTCTTCTTGTCGTGCTTGACGGTGGCAGTCGTCACCAGCGCGGGGCTGCTCATTACCACATGTGTTCTCCAGGTGAGCTTACAAAGAGCAAAAAGTCTGTTAGAAATGAATTGAGGTAAACTGGCAATGTTATCTGGATGAACTCGACCAGAACCATTGTCCAACTTGGAAATGTGGTATTGATTCGATACACGACTCTAAAATATTGTAGGATGTTCGAACTCAATTTTCGCATCGAACGTTTTTTATTTGGCATTCGAGTGACAAGCTGCTTGTGTAAACACAATGACAAAGTGGAAGAAAAGAAATGTGTCCTTTAGGTTTCCTTGAAGCAACATTTTGGAGCCAAAATAAAAGCGGGTAAAATGAGGAAAGTGCCACCAGGTTCAACAAATCTTACAACGGATTTGCCCTAATGGCTTTTATGAGCCACTTGAGAGTTCTCTTCGTAGGAAAATTTGTTGTGTCAAACCCTTGGGCAGTTATGTCTTTAGCAATATATAAAGGTCCTGCTCGAAATTACCCTTCATAATTTAACAGAGGTCTAAATGGCTTTTCTAACTTAAGGCAAACATTGTGTTGTAGTGGGATCTGAAAAAATTATAGGAGTATTTAAGATGACAAACCATATATCTTATCAGCACTTAAAAATAAATACAGTTTAAATTTGAAGAGACACTACTATATTTGTGTGTTTTTACGATTTTTTGAATTTCTCTTCTAGAAGAAGGCAACACAGTTTAATGAAGTTAAATACTAAAAGTATTACTTGAGATATTGCTGGGCTTTAGACGTGAGGTATCCTGCACAACAAATGCCTTAATTACAATTAAAGAACGTAAACAATCTCTTCTCCGGCATTCTCTTATTAGTGTTATCAGTTAATTAATGTGGAAAGTTTCCGTTGAAGACTTAAGGGATTAGAATGTGTACCCCGTATTCTAAGTAACAACATGACTTCCGCTTACCTAAACCTGACTTCGTAACTCGTTCTCTTGAGTTCGCAGTTTTGATCAAGTTAGATTGTTGATCTGGTCCCGGAACCCATCAATTACACTCCATTGAGAACAATTCCGATCTTTTAATCCTTAATCCAATACTTTAAACTCCTTATGTGAACATAATGATAGTAAAGGCATAATCTAAGCTAGTCCAATATCTCTACAATGCGTAGAAGCAATTTAATTATCGAATAAGTCCACACAGTTATGAGCACAGGTAAATAGGAATGTCGTAATGATGAGCTTCGGGATTATTTCGTTAGGTCGTTTACCAGTTTGTTCGCTTCAAACTTACTTTATTAACGCGTAATCTCTTGTTTGCCTTAGGATAAATTTGAAACATTAATTCTAATGTGCGTACACCCGTAGTACGGTAAAAGTGATATGACTAACGCAGAAGTTGGACCTTTAGAACACACGTTCTACAAGAGCAACTGTTGCTGTCAAGGAAAACTTCCACTGGCCAATAAACGAACTTGTGGAAAGTTTGAACTGTAAGCGTTTAATTGCAAAAAACCGTCTTATTTTGCAGAGGTCTTTAGCAATAGCTTTACGAAGAAAGTGGAGTGATGTTTTGCCTCTAAGAATGCAAATTTATTCAAACAATTCTCGCGCACAGATGAAACATTAATTAAATTATATGATAGGGTCGCAACACCTTGCTGAAATTAAGACTTGATTAAATGATCTTGGCCATTAGATTGTTGTTCGTCTAGCTCAAGATGATTTAAACTTGTGCTTTGGACTTGTCTTGTTTTATTAAGAATTTACATTTATGAATGTATTAGATTTGCAGTGCCTTGACTTAAAAACATGGCTTTTTCATGAATCTTGGTCGTGTCTTTATATAACAAGATAAATGAGTTTTGAAAGAAGCTTCGAATGAAGATCAATACTTAAAGAAAGAAAACTAAACGTCTTTTATAAATACTATTACAATATCAGTGTTGTTGCGATAAAAAAAATAATTTTTGATGCACATGAAAATTTATGTTCTCGTATTTAAAAAAAAAAAAACATACAATAAATCCATTACGAAATGTTTATGTTTATTTTTCGCAGTATCCGAAGATGTTTTCTGTGAAATATTATAGTAACATATAATGGTGCTGGATTCAATTACATTAAAATTTAAATTTTGTAGCATTTCATTATTTTAGTAGGTATTCAGTTAATTTACCTAATTATTTGTACGGCATTAAAATAGGTAGCTACAATTTCAAAACCGCACATGTTTTCATGAAATGTTGGAAATTCTATTTTCTCCTATTAAATTTAAGTTGACATTATTGAAGTTGAACAAAATTTCTGTCAAGGAGGAGAAGTTCTTTCATCGTAGCACCGAACAGGCGAAAAGAAATAAAAGAAATTTACCTTTTCTGTTACGACTCCGTAGGATTTTAAATTTGTTAAGAAATGTCGAAAACTTTTTTAGTTTTGTGAAGCAGTTTCTTTATTGCAATTTTTTGGATGAATGGAAAATATATTCAAATTTAATTAACTAATTCGAAAATTTTGTTTAAACCGATGAATTTTAATGTTCTCCTACGGCTTTATTTTCACAAATAATATAGTAGGTACATGGTTAATTCATTAACACACCCTAATAAAATTACCTAAATATGTTGATAACAGGCCATTTTGATCAGAAATTCATCTGAACGTATGGTATACGGAATCATACATTTTTTATTCTCTTTTACTCGATTATAAATTTGGAGACTGGGATATAATTTATGTACATAAATGTACTTAGTTTATAAACAAAATAGTGAAAATGTACAAAGAACAGTATTTCCTTTAATTTTTATCGAGCAATAGACTTTAAGCTTTTATTTCTTTATATCGTATGCATATAATTTTTAATAATGGTATACGTTAATAAGAAATGATAATAGCCATTAAGATAACTAGAGTTTTATAGAGAGTTTAAACCATTAGAGATAAGCTTAAACGCATTACTAGTGTTGCAAAAAAAATTATACCTAAATTATTACTCACTGCTATTTGTTGGACAAATAATAATAAAAAAAGATTTTCTGATATGGTTATTGTCAATTGCAGGACTTGGAGAGCAGCCTACTGCCCATCGTCACCATGTCAGTCCTCACATTCTGCCTTTTCTGCATCTTATTTGCATCTCAATTCCCGTTTATCCTTGAATCAGAAACCTGGGCTCTGGTGTCATCACTCTTTATCACAACCATCGTCACAACCTCCATGCTCCTGCTGGGTCAAAGACACGCACCCCTCCCTCTTTCCGCCCTTTTGCTAGCCATCCACACCATGCTTCCCCTATCTAGGGCAGTGGCCCTCGCCCTTGCCTCGATCGTCACCCTAGCCTACATGGCCTTGTCGATCATTGATAGAGTGAATGACGACAAACATCCTTATTACCTCCAGGTGAGTGGATTTCCACCTTCGCTTATGTGTAAAAATAGTGGGCTCAAGAGGCGGTTCGTTCCAGTTGATTCCCGAAGGTGTGCTGCTGGTGGCAGCGAGCTGCACCGGTCTCTACTACCGACACATGACCGAGGGGGCCCACAGGAGGACTTTTGTCGGGACGAGGACGTGTATCGAGTCCCGAGTGAAGCTGGAATGCGAGAAGGAGCAGCAGGAGCAGCTTTTGTTGAGTGTTATCCCAGCGTATATTGCGGCGGAGGTCAGTGAAAAAAAAAGATGTAAAAAGTGTTCCTAGCGAAATAATTAATTTCCCTAAACTAACACAGAATTAGTGCTGTCAGAGTTTAATTGCGGTCGCCGCGCAATTAAAATAGCATTTGAACCTTTTTGAGAGGTCGCAAGATAGGCTGGTTGCTAAAATAAATGGAATAATTGAAGAATTTTTTCTGCTTGCGATGAAAAAGAAGGATTAAAAGAATGAATTCAGGCGTTTTTAATTTGTTATTTTTGAATGAAGTGGTTGCGAAGACGCTTGCTTTCATTTATTAAACATTAAACGCCAAGCTTACGCGATGTTTCAGCTTTTTCATGACTTGTGATACGGCGGCTAGAGATGGAAAGGCGGAACACACATTGCATGAATTTTTTAAATTTAATTCTTTGAAATATGTACTTTATTACCTCGGTTGAAATACGCTTAGGAATACATATCAGTACACTTTAATTTAGTATTCACAAATGTCAAATATTTAAATAACATAATCTATTTTTCACAATTCGTTTATGAGTATGTACGGGTTTGTATTATTCATTTATTCGTATTTTTTTTATTCTAGAAAATAGTGACTCCTGCCAGGTAATTATATTTATCAAATAAAAATAACCATCGATTTAATCTCAAACTACTATTGTTAATAAATCATCAATCTTTAAACGTAATTTTAATTCAATTACAGTATTATGATTACATTTGGCTCTACTTAAAAAATTTGTTTCAGTTGACAATAATTCGAAATCTTGGAAATCTTTTTTTTACACTATATTATTATGTGCTAATAATTATGTCTGATAGTAATTAAATACAAAACAAAATTATAGTTACAATCATGTCAATATGCAATTAACAATTTAATAAATCTGAAGAAAAGTACCACTAAATTAAATTTAAATGATACTTGACGAGTTTGCTTTATTATAATATGGAAAATCTATTTACGTGTAATATATGAAATAATATTTCATTTTGGCATCTTGCATATAACATATATCTTGATTTCTATGAATATTTGATTTGATTTTTCTTAATCACTTTTTAGTTAAAAATATATAATTAATAGGTACATTTTATGAATTTAGAATTGAACTGATGGTAAACGGTTTTTATATTAAACTTTTTGCTCTCACTTTCAACATGTCTTTCTGGGTGCGCCATCGTTAGTGTTAGATATTGAGCGAGAAAAACATTCTTTATATATTTTTAAACATAAATTCGAATTTGTTAGCACAAATTTACTTTCTTTAACATTGTTTTGTAAATTTTGTAATCAAAGTCTCCTTCTGTTACCTACCTACAATAAACAAAATTGGAAGCACAGCTAATTTCCGCTCTGAAATAAACCGCCTCGCTAGTAAAATACTAATAAACGCGCTTTGTTCTAAGCGTAGTCTATTGTAAAATGATTCATAGTCGGACAGCAATAACACATTTATAATTCTTATAATTAAACTTTAGTGTTTGTTGCCTTTGTAATAAAATTAATTGTCCAATCTTTGTTTTACTACTAGTGAAATTGTTAATTTGTAGCTTTAATCTTTTTTGCACCACCCGACGCTTTCGGACAATAGACGCAAACTTTACAATAACTTTCAGGTGAAGCGCAGCATTATGTTGAAGATGGCAGACGCCTGCAATGAGCACTCGAACCGAAGTTTCCACGAGATGTACGTTCAGCGTCACAATAATGTATCAATCTTGTATGCAGACATCGTCAATTTCACGCCATTGTCCGAACAATTATCGGCTTCCGACCTCGTCAAGACCCTCAACGAACTATTCGGCCGTTTCGACCAAATAGCGCAGGTACACAACTTCCTGCATTGTCTCAATTTCATCTTACACCTCCCTTGACTTTATTAAACGTTGTGTTTTCTTTAAAAGTCTGGAGTACAGACATGTCTCCGCTGAAAGTTTTCCCATTAAAGGGAACAATAGCCGACATCACGATTGAATTTTCTGTGAAAACTGTTTACATGCTTTGGCGTGTATGTTTGTATGCAAATTACTTTGACGAAGTCGCTGGGGCATTCGCTGGATAATGTGCGTGGCTAGCTTCAGTCGAATTATAAAGGCAAACAGGACTAACTCTATTTACTCAGTACTTTTACGAGCCTTGGTATCCTTGCAAAATGTTTATTCTAGGGTCACCTTGTTTACTTAAAATTTTTTCGGAGTCGTGGAGCCGCAAAAATAAATAAACAACATTCTGAGAATAAGATTATTACGGAGGGTATGAACCGTACTCAAAAGACTTAAATTTAAACTTCGTATTCGTAAAGTACAAGTAGATTGTTTTGACGCTACCGAAGTATTATAGAACAAAAGCTAATTGTTGCTTCATCTTTCGCTGAAATGAGACACTTCGAGATGCTCTATAAGTTTTATGCGAGAAAATGTCTACGTAACTCGAACACTAAGCAGTATTTAATAAGCTAAATTGTGTAAACAATTAAAAGTAGAAAAAAGCAGATTTAAACTCTAATTTAATTCGCGTCTTAATAAAACGCTTTTGTAACTTTATTCAAAACGTACTTGCTCGTGTTTTTAATATAGTTAAAGCTTTCTTTAAATAACATTAGTTAGATTAGATCAGATCAAGAGAAAGGCTGCAAAGAACACTTAATTTTACTTTGTTTCCTACATTACATTTTCTCTTTGATCTTTTTGAATAAATGAGAACGGACCCAGGGAGGAACCATCTTTTCGCCAAGACGACAATCTCAATATTCATCTTTTGCTTTTTTGTTTAAAAAAAGGCAGAATGTATTCGCCACATCCTCACTTTTTATCTGTTCTTGTAATAATGTAATACAATTTAAACGACTATCATCTCGGGAGATTTTTCCTGGTCTCGAATTTATTAAGATTACTTCCTATGATGAAGTTATAAAAATTGAATTACGCCGAAACATGCAATAAAAAGACTAACAACCTTCATGGGTGCATCTAATAACATCGTTATTAATATCATAAAGTGAGAATATCTATCGTTAATTTTCATTATTACCAGTGGGTAACGTGGGCGTTTTGATTATTGGAAATTTAATTTTTCCAAAAGCTTTACTGAAAGTGAGCCCAACAAGGACAACAACTCCCATCAGAAATTGATTGATCGGTGCATGTATCTTCTTTACCAAACTTTTTTATCTGGACCCTTGTAATGAAATTTGGAAATAGCTCCCAAACTGTTGAACAATAGCCGCTCTCTTTAATTATTATTGGATTTGGCTTAAAATTGTACCCGAGAAAATGGATCTAATTAATTTCGCCTGCCCCGCAGTTCTATCCAAACATTGTACACCAATAAACGATTAAAATCCAATGTTTATTTTGCTCATTATGAAAATTTACATTTCATCCTTTTCAATGAAAATACGGGGATTGACTAGTCCTTGGAATAGCATTGTCGTGGTAGAACTTGCTCCTGACGATCCCGTTCATGATCTCTCTGCAATCGACATTGGTGTCGTTTGAAATCGGTTGGACTAAAAAAGCCACAAAATGTATGCCAGCACAAATCCCGAAAGTCAACAAAATTAACTCGAGGGTGCTTAATGCCATTAAACTTCACTAAAAATTTTGACGATTTTACATTTTTGACATTGTCAGAGTGACTTTTCAGGACAACCAATGCATGAGGATCAAGATCCTTGGAGATTGCTATTATTGTGTGTCAGGATTGCCGGTGTCGCGTCCCAACCACGCCTACAATTGTGTCAACATGGGCTTGCAAATGATCGAAGCCATCCGGTAAGACTGTCAACATTGGATTTATTTATATGGTGTTGTAGACTGTTTGTTCGTAAAATGCATCGATAAACCATGACCCTATGGAATAATTTATCGCTATGGTGTGGCATTTCACTAATAGTCCAATTGTTAAATGTCTGTCTGCTTTTAATTCCGTTAATAAAAGGCTGAATTATTTAAACTAAATAGGAAAATATTATGCAGTTCATAAATTACTAATTTATTCTAATTGATATGCGGCAGCGTTTATTATATGCTTTTGCAGTTTATTGCATAGTGTTTGTATTCAGATTCGTTGAAAAAGTAAATATTAACAGTAATTATTGCTATCCCCATCATAGGGATATTACATAACTTTGCCAACATTTTTAAACACACACCAAAAAGTTTCTAAATTGAAGAATTATGTTTTAGCACAACAATTTATCTTTGTAATATTTAGCACAGGCAAACCCCTTCTCATAATTCTTCCATGTATATTAAATTATGGAAATAACGTAGGCAGTAATTTTTTTATTGTCTAGTACCTTGGTTTATATATTTTTTTTACTAGTTGATGGAGAAGTTTAATATAATAATTGGGGTGAATTAATTTTTTTCAGAATTAAATTAAAGTTTTGTACAATCTTTATTCCACATTTGTTTTGTCTGCACTCAGGTCTCGATACCAACAACATACAAATATTTTTTAACGAAAATATAACTAGAGAATATCAAAAAGGATGAACACTCTGTGCACCATATACATTGATCATTTCTTTTGTTATATTTCACAAATCTGTTTGATTTTCTCCTTTGAAGATTTGTTCGTGAAGCCACTGGATTCAACGTGGATATGAGGATCGGCATTCACACCGGAAATGTGCTTTGTGGTGTTTTGGGATTACGAAAATGGCAATTTGACGTTTGGAGCGACGATGTTACGCTTGCCAATCACATGGAATCCGGGGGTATAGCTGGGTAAGTCTGCAGAAAGCGCAATTGCTTTTAAATTGAAGTGAGTTGTGCTCCTTCAACTTGCAATTTCACGTACTATTTGTTTATAAACACCTCCTTGTGCAAATAAATAGTAAAACCAATTGAGACTGCAATCGAAATAAACCTGGGGAGAGACAGGTGTTGACAACTCGCTCATACTTGTGTGTAATATCGTACAGTAATTAAAAAAAGAACTTTAGAATCGAAATAGACTTCCGCTGGTGGCATTGGTGCAGTTGATTGAATCGGTGTTGTTGCTTTGACATCGGAAATTAGGGCAGTTTATTAAAAAGGTCACTACAGGTAATGGACGCTGCATTAGCTGGGGACTGGAGTTTTTAATCGGTAATTAATTTCATAAGGGCACTCAAAAATTTGCTTTACCAGTTAATAGGAAAAAATTTATAGAAATATCGAGATCTGTGAACTCTGTTCGTTTTGTCAATAGTTGCTGAAGTTGGATGTTTGCCAGGCTTTAGAAGCTTTGTATGTTATTATGCCAGGTATTGATACAGTGGAATACTGGCATATTAGCCAAATTAAACGTTTAAATTAATTTAGAACGTACATGTTTAATGGTTCTCTAATGTGGTTAATTTTAAGCGAGCAGTAATGAAACATTATTTATACCGGGTGTCCGGTCTCAAACTCGAACATAGGGTTGATTGCGATTTTTATGTATTTTGTTAATTCCTTTCATAATAAAATAAACAGTTGTCTAAGTAATTAACAATTTAATTGCTTTTTATTAAACATAACGAAAAGTGAAGATGAGACAGTGGTAGCGCAGAGCGCCACCTGTCGGTGTGTCTCATCTTCACCGGCGTAGTCGCTTTAAGACTCCCGAGGCCACATCACACATCGAGCTACACTGCACTGATGAGCCCCAAAAGGGCGAAACCGGTCTGCAGTTTGCTCGATGTATGATGTTGTGCCTCTTTTTCACATAACGAAAAGTAATAAAAATCAAATTATAATAAATATTCAAATAACCTCCCATTTTGAACCAAGCAGTATCCCAGTCTGTTGTAAAAATAATCTGGGTGACGTTTTTTATAAATTTTGCTGGTAGCCCCACACGAAAAAATCGCAAGGTGCTAAATCTATAAAACGTTTTGACCATGAAAACTTTTTTTTCATTAGAGTAATTATTTATTTTATTTTGTACTCAATGTTAAAGAGTGCTTTTATCAATTAATTTCAGTAGATAAAATAGTCTTTTATCGTCTAGTGAAATAAAGTAATTTTTATCTACTGCTTATATTTCAAGAAATTCTGGAAGGTGAGTACAAAATAAAACCAAATATTATACACGACGATAATAGTTATTTATTGTAAGAGTGTGTTAGATAACGTTTTATCCACGCAAGAATGTTTAACCGCGAGAACGTCAGTTCGCGACTAACACACGACTGCAATATAACGTTTTATCCACAATCACAGGCCCAAATTATTCCAAACTTAATTAAAAATTAAACTGACATTTAAACGTCACGCCAAATGTGCTTTCGGTTAAACGTAGTAAGCTGTTACGCGGTGCGCTGGTTACTAACAGTGGAATAAAGTTACTTTATTCCACCAGTGGATAAACTGGTTCTTGATACGAATCTAAAGTGTGTCTCCTGAAAAAAGTCCATTCGTGACCTTGTCACTCGTAAACTTGACCTTTTCACTCGTAGATAAACAATTTCTTTATCGTCTTTTAATAAATTTGTAATAAAAACTTTAACGTTTTTGACAAGTATCGTTCTAATACCGCATGCATTGATAAATTTGAAAATTGTATTTTAAAATAAAAATACCATTTTTAATCTTATTTTTGTAATCATTTCGACAGGTACCAACCTTACTTGTATGTTGCACTGGGGAGCAGGAATCAGCAAAAGTAAATGGGATTTGAGACCGGACACCCGGTATAGTAGTTATTCAAGTTAAATAATCGAAATTAAAAATATTAATTACTGAGTTTGTAAAAATCAAAAAGTCAGATATTTACTTTACAAATAAAAATTAGCCTAATAAAACTTCTGCCGAACAGTTACTTTCTCTTTTTAAAATCCTTCAAAGCAAAGTATTTATTTTAAGACATTTGATTAAAATTTTATTTTGTTCCTTCGTTGTTTTTTCTTCAAAACCTCGAGTAAATTGAAATTGAAATTTTTAATCCTATTGTCCCAAATACCCGTCTTTTACTCGTAAAAATTCTTTCTGGCGTTGATTGGTCTAAAGCAACAATAGTCGCTATATCCATCATGATAACGAACACCATTTACACCTAAGCACCGTGAATAGTCGTTGATTGGACCAAAAAGAAAGGAGTGAATTAAATTCATAAGCACTTAAAAAATCGATTCATTTGAAACGTGAGGTAATTATTTCCTTCGATTTAATCGGCACTTTAAGGCCCTATCTGTGCAATATTAATTGTGCCAATTATGAGTGAATTGGTGATAATTGACCATCACCGACTTAATTAGAGAGAGCTAATTAGATTGGAAAAATTGGAGGTTTTTTAGCGACGGGAATAGCTTTACAGTCTGGGTTCTGATGCATTTGTCTGTTTTCAGGAGGGTTCACATAACACGAGCCACCTTACACCAGCTTGGGGATAGATTCGAAGTGGAGCCGGGAGATGGTATGAATCGGGAGTCTTACCTCGCTGATCATAAAATTGAAACTTTCCTCATTGTTCCTCCGAAGGTAATGTAGAGCAAGCACAATATCGTATCAAGTTTTCGAATTGATATTATTGCGTCAATTGGCGTAATACGAAACACTGAAGACGTTGGGTTAGTTTCGGAATTGGCTGTGGTTTGACTTTAATTCACCGTCTGAATCCGAGACGATTAAATCTTCTTCTTGCAATTATCCTTAATAATTGAAGAGGTTAGTGCGATGGCGCACGTATTTCTTTCCCATAAACTGGGAAATATATCGCCAGATGGAGATTAATCGCTTACTTCGGTGCGTCGAAACGACTTTATTATGTTCAAGCTCGAGTCGGTTTATCAAAATTTATCGAGGATTTGCTGGAGATTTGGTATCGTGTTGTGTCCATTAGGAAAGCGGCGCTTTATGTACTTACTTTTATAGGATTTCTTCAATAAGTGATTCACTCGAATGGAATTGCTCTCAAATAATTTTGAAATTTTAACAGTATATTTTTTCAGAAATTTTAAAAACTGGGTTACTGAAAGAGCTGTTATTATGTTAAGCTATTTTAAGAAATCACTCAAGAAAAATGATTCAGAAGCAACAGGTGTTTGGCACGACTCCAAAAATGTTCCCTCTACGGTCCAAATTAAGTTAAAAATATAACAAACTACGAGTACCTACCTACTAGTTTTCTCAAAGTAATGAATTACAGATATATCAGATTTTAAACAACAAGTATAGTGTGGTATACATCTACGAAATCAGTTTTAGATAACTTTTTTTGCGAAATATGTTTGAGATATTTTTTTCTTTAAACACTAGGTAAAAATAAAATGTAGAGCCAGGTACTGATAGCGAAATGATGTAACTAAAAACTTATTTAATTTACTATATTATATTTTCCTGTTTACCTACATTAAAAATACACACTTTATAAGAGTATTATTTTAAAGATTTTAAAATTCAATAATAAGATATTCATGAAGATTTCAGTGTAAAACCGCAATACGTCGACTCGTTGTGGGAAATTGCATTATTTACTTGAAAATAATGTCTTTTGAGTAATAATTTGTTAGACGGTCGACAAAATTATAAGCCCATTGTATGAACGAACAATTTAAATCCGAAAATTACATTCACTCCCATTACATTGCCCCTGCATTTTGTCTTGAAATATTTTAAAAGCATTTATATGAAATAAATGGATTTTCTTTTAAATCTCCATTTAGAAGAAAAATATCCGAGAATGGTTTTCAACAGACACCCATCAGAGGCACGCAAGCTAGCATCAGCTAGTCGATAGTTTCAATTATGTTTTGCTGAGGTGCTATTAATCTTAGTGACACTTTCCATTTGCACTTCCTTTCGCAATATCATTCAACCTATTTTAGGATTTCAAGACCGTATTTTATTTATCCCGAAATGTGTACCTGCTTCTTGGAATCTTTCCATTAGGGCGAAGAGTGAATAAGGAATAAACCAAATATTTTTCGTTTAATGGATAACTAACCCGTGTATTTTCTCTCGCTTCCCCACGGAATGTTATTGTTAGGTCTAATGATCGAGAGATGTTATTCTGTCTTAAAAGTTTAAATTTGGCCCTGATATCCGACTGTCGTATCACTGTCTTAGTTACCGAGATTACGACCCCTCGAATGTTGACGATGCAAACACGAATCGGCTCGAATAAATGTTGACACAGCGTCGATCAGCAACTCTTTAAATAATAAAACTCTGTCCTGATTTTTCAGAAACCTGAAACTGAAACGCAAAACGGAAATGTCAGAACTCCTTTGGCGACAATCGCTGAAAGACACAACAGCATAGGCACAGAGGGTGGAATCTACGGAATGGCAACTCCAAGCGGACCACCGACGAGGTCCAGACCGTCCAGCAAAATGACGAAGTATGTGGAATGCTGGGGGGCTGATAAGCCGTTTGCCAACATTGCCGAATCCACGCTTGCCAAAAACATCGAGTTAACGGTAAATACGAATTTTTCAGACGCGTATGTTTCACTTTTTTTTTCAAAGAGAATGTGTTGATAACAGCGTAATTACTTTGAATGTTTATTTACCGATTCCGGAGTTATAAAGCAAAAAAGTGCTACGAAAGGAAAGTGTTTTTCATGGAAATAATAATTTTTATAACGCCAAGAGAAAAATTGGTTCGATGCAATGGAAAAAATGTTATTCAAATAAAGTAAAAGTTATTAAAAAATTTCATTCTTTTGTTTATTTTGGGGAAATTAATTTTTTGTGGAATTTATCTGCAATGTGGCTTTGTTAGAGGCTAAATTCAACATAGGCAGGTTCAAAAAGCTTGGTAACATAGATATTTTAAAATCGTTTTATCAAAATTATTTGAAATTCAATTGAACAATAACATCAAATGTTAAAAATGAAGAAAAAACAAAAAGTTGGAGGGGTGTGGACATGTATTTATTAGGAATTACGAGCAATTTATCCTGGTCACGTGTTCCTGGTGTACATCCTTAACGATACCTTTGAGAGGTAATTAAAAATTGAGAGAAACTGTATGTATGTTTCTAAATTAATGTTGGAGAATACTATGCATGTGCATTTGGCAATATGAAAAACAAAACAAAAATATACATTCAACATAAATCTTCCAACATCACATTGATTCACCCTGTATATATTACGTAAAAGAAAGTTATGTGTAGTGAAATAACATAATTTAAAAATCGATGCTTTTTTATTTTTCTATATTCTTTAGACCCTGATAAATACAATTGTATATGTAAATACGAATTAGAATTACGAATAGATTTTTAGAATAATAAAAGTTTTTAAAGTAAGTACTACAAATATATATTATGATTATGTTTCTGTAATAAGCATAACTTTCTGATTCTGTCATGCATTGTAATTTACAAGCTGTTAAAATAAATTTTCTCTAGGTAATACTAGTATTCAAATAAATATTTAATAGATGAATAGTTGATAAGTAATTATTTTTGAATCTGAATCAATAAAAATAACATTTTGCAAGGAAGTCTTACCACCATAGCAACATACAGCCCGTTAGTTGACGATAACATTAGTTTGTATGATTATCCTTGCCGATGGAACTTAATATTTTCACAAAAGTCTTTGGACAATAATAATTTTGACAATGAATATAAAAGCTCAAACGTTTATATATAGACACATTCAATTCCTTCCATTCCATTCCTTGTAATAACAAATAAATAACTATTTATTGAAAGTGGTGTTTTTTCAAAAGCTTTTACAGTCTTTTTTATGATGATCAAGATCCAAATAGCTTCTAATACGTATACATTTGTTTATTGCAGTCCAGTTTATTTATTTAGTCCGTGAACATTTTTTGATTTATTCTTCCAAGAATGCGATGGTGAATTTAATTTTATTTTCATTAACATTTTCAAGCAAAAGCTATTGGGAAACTATTTAAGACCAATCACCTTGTAAATGTAGGTAATTCTAAAAGTTAACGTCTTGAAGCTCATTTTGTGTAAAACATGACAGTGAAGTTTTATTGAAGACATTACATTATACGTTTAGAACACGTTTTATGATGTGCCCCGAATGTACAAAACTCTTAGAATTGTAAATAAGTGATGATACATGATGGTGCTCTTTTATTTGTAGTACGATATTTACGATGCACTTAAATTACGTCTTTAGTTTAGAAGAGTCACATAAAAACTGAAAATATACATGTTTCAGCTGAAAAATGTAATTCCAAATATGTTTAAAAGCAAACTTTTTAAAATTCCCCAATATTTACTGGTTTACCAAGCATTTTATTTCGTATTGAAACTTCTAATAAAAGCCGTTTCATCTTTCAGTCCGGGTCGTACCTTCAGGTCGGTTCGTAGACAGTGTTAGCACAGTTTGATTCCAAATAACAGTTTTATTAATAATGAAAGAGAAACTTTACGATTTTCTACTAACCAGTGAAAATTTAATTGCTTGATTAGAAAAGGCCGAGCTTTGCAGAAACAATTAAGCACTTAACACCGAGAGCTTATTTTGTAATTTCGTTCACAGACTTTGGCCATGATCGAGTCTAATCTCTTGCCGGACCGTAGCACCTGCCTGGAATGCAAGTAAGTTATTAGACACATAAAAGCAAGTGGCGCAGAACGTATGTGTAATTTCCGCTTTCCTCATTCGATTTTCGCAGGAAATGCTGGCACAGCGAAGATCTTCATCCAACCCTCCTATGGTTCCGCAACCGAAAACAAGAGAGCGAATACCGGAGTCAGCCAGATCCCGAGTTCCGCTGCTACATTGCTTTCGCGACTTCCATTTTCTTAGCGATGTGCATTATGCAGATTACCACCATACCCAGGTAGAAAGCGGATAAACAAGACTTTGTGATTATAATCTCAAAATTAGAGCCGTCAGCCAACCCATCTCATCCCAAATTCCATCTTTTTGTTAATTAATCTTTCCCCACGTGCTAAGTTTTAGGGCTAAACTACTTCTTTCCCTTACAATCGGAATGATACCTAAAATTTTGTAATTAAATATGCAGATTTAACCACCCTTATTTCATTATCATGCAAAAAGCCTTCTAAAATAATTAGACGAGCTGCGAAATTTTCAAGTAATTTTTTGCAGGACTATAGTTTTGTACGGCACACTCAGCCCTACGATGGTGGTTTTAACCGTTTTTGTGTATTTATGTTGGTTGGACGGCTGTTGCGGCCCTCGGCCGCCCTCAGACACCCCCACTGACGAACCGGGGGCTTGCTCACCACCTGGTGAAGTTGTGACTGGGAGCAGGTGTCTTCGTCTCGCCATTTTCCTGGTGTCGGTGACGCTGATTTCGGCCTGCACTGTTGTCACGCTGGTACGGGGAAATTTCAAATTCCTATCCTGATTTTTCCGGAGAATCCGATTATGGGCTTAATAGTCATTTGTTCCAGGTGGATTATGACCCAGAGCCGTTAACAGCCACAATGAGAGAAGTACATGTAGAGAAAAATGGATCTGTCATAGACAACCGAACATTGAGTACTTTGATAAATGAATTCAATGCGGAGATTTACTCGATAGGACCGGTAATTATTATTAATCTCGACTGTAGTTAAATTTTGACTAAAAATTTTTATTCTAGACTTATTTATACAGCTCGGCATTGGCACTAGCTGCAATTTCGGTGTTCTTAAGGATGGGATTTATTCTGAAGTTGGGACTCATGGTCTCATCTGTGATAATACATATCTTCATTTACAGCTATTTGGACTTCTTTAGGGATTATCATAATGATAAGTCAGTTTGTTGTTCTTATCCGAAAACAATCATAAATCAGATTTTTGTTAGATTTTTTGCAATACCATTCGAAGTAAAATCCGCCCTGGTCCTTACGATTATCGTGATATTCTTCCACATTCTGGACCGACAAATTGAGTTTACTTCAAGGACCGATTATTTATGGAAAGCCAAACTAAAAGTAGAGCAAGAAGAAGTAGAAACTATGCGAGGAATTAATAAGGTACACAAAAATTCAACAACGAATTAATTCTTACCATAACTTTTGTTAGATTCTCTTGGAAAACATCTTACCCGCCCATGTGGCCGAACACTTTTTAGCCTCTAGAGACACACAAGAACTGTACCACGAGAGGTACTCATGTATAGCCGTAATGTTCGCGTCAATACCAAATTACAAAGAATTTTACGACGAGAGTGACGTCAATAAACAAGGATTGGAATGTCTCCGGTTGCTCAACGAGATCATTTGTGAATTTGACAAAGTACATATTTAGTAATAAAGCACGAATTTATTAACGCTTGCACATTCGAATTTGCTAATTAAGTTCTAAATTAATCTAAATATTGTTGTTGTTTCAGCTGTTGCTCAAACCAAAGTTTAGTTGCATAGAGAAGATAAAGACTATTGGCAGTACATATATGTTGGCTTCCGGTCTCCGACCTGGAGCAGAAGAAAACAGCACGGTTGGTACAACTGCCATTCTTTTGCTTATAGCAGAAGCTTTTAGCACTATTTTTATTTGTCGACTCTTGCAAGCAAAAATGAAATCAGAGCCGGATAGTTTGACCACTTTGTAACAATTTTTACGTCCCATAAAAGTTATGATCAATGAATAAAATTTACGGTTGCAGATTACAATAATGGATGAGTGTTTTATGTGTTTACAAGTAGCCTTTGTATGAAACGATCCGCCTCTGGTTGTTTATATTTACGCCCTTTTTTACTATAATTTGCGGCTTTTAGAAACTTTCAATCAAAATTTTCTTGTAAAAGAAGTGTAATTTTTTTCCAAAACGTACAAAATTGCCTGTAGGAAGTCCTCAAGGTAAATAAAGTGGACGTGAATGTTCGACATATTGAATTACTGTAAACAAATTTAACTGGGTAATCAATTTCAGGAGGCAAGTCGGAAGGAAGAGCACATTATTATCGCTCTAGTGGATTTTGCTGTGTCGTTGATGACAAGCCTTGATCAAATTAACCGAGACGCTTTTCAAAGATTCAAGCTTAGAGTTGGTATGTTTCAGTAACAAAAAACTATTTTTATATTCTCTTTCCCAAATTACACCCCATACGCCCTCTTGCATTAGTCACTGAAACTAAATCAAATTACAGATTTGTGGTGAACAGTATTTATTTTTTAGGTCTGAATCACGGCCCTGTGATTGCAGGGGTTGTAGGCGCCCAGAAACCCCAATACGATATTTGGGGTAATACAGTCAACGTCGCCTCTCGAATGGACTCCTGTGGCATTATGGGGAAAATTCAGGTGACTGAAGAAACGGCCAAAATTTTATTGAATGCGGGATACCAATGCGAATGCAGAGGAGTAACTTACGTCAAAGGAAAAGGCAATTTAACGACTTATTTTGTCAAAACTCCCTTTGATGACAAGTGATCAGTTGTGATCCAATCACCAATTCCACGTAATTATGAGACTGAGGATGTTTTGGCGTGATTATGGGAACTCTCAATTTAAATACTCACGATCCTGTAATCACAAGTAACGGCACTACACTTGATATTTAATTTATACTTAATGATGAACGTATTGTGTTGTAGTGGAGCGGTGTTGTTAGCCGCTTCGGTTTCGGAAATTTTTTATGTACCTGACTGAATATATTTATAATGTAAATAATATTAAGTGTTGCTTTTAGGTAAAAAGGTTTAAAACACCATTAGATGGTTAGTTAACTCGATGGCTCCTAAACTTAATCAATTTTGGTATTCTAAATGTGATTAGGTAAATGTGTTTAGACCCTGTCGACAATCCTCTTCCCAGTTTATTTTTGTAAACAGTATGACATTTTTAATGTATATTTGTAATTTTGATGTAAAAATGTGTGTGTTTACGTTTAGAATAAATACTGTTTTACTTTAAATAAAAATAAGATAAGTTTTAAAATTTTTATTAAAAACAAAAAACTGACTCGGATCACTTAGAGCTCAAAAAATGTAAACATAATAAATAAAAATATCTAAGTACACAAATAGCAAAAATGAGTGCAGCTGAGGTAAATAAAACAATAATTATAAGTTGAAATTATATACAAGAACCCATAGCTAGCAACAAGAACATTGCTTGAATAAATTAGCTAGAAGAATATGCAAGATCTGTACACTAGTCCTAATGGTATTAAATGGTTTAATATTGCACTTTGTAATATCGCCTTTCGGAAAAAGGCAACTTATCCTAAAAAACAAAACAAAAAATTAAGTATCAATACAACAGCCTAAGTTGGTAATTTGAAAACTTAAGTCTTTTAATTAAGCTGACACACTTCCTTCATCACAAAACCCTTCTTTGAAAAAATTAGAATCTTCACTATACTAAAAACTATCAAAGTTAAAAACTATATCTCAGCTATTTGTCTGATTCTGGTATTGAATTTGTTGATGAGTATTCGCGTAATCCATTCCGTAACTGTGACCGTCCATTTGGGACTGACTATCGGAATTTGGCTCAATATTATCCGATTCGTACTTGATACCCCTTTTAAATCTGCCATACAGCGACGAATAAGGCAGATTGTAGTGTATGGCAGCCTGATTTATGGACATATGTCCTAACCTAAAACTACTCGTGAAAACCAGGCTTCCCCTTTATGTTCGAACCCACCTAACAGCTTCCAGTGCCTCTCCCATGGCATCCTCGGACCACGGCGTAGGATTCGATCTGGAAAGTTCAATCCCTTCCCGCTTACATCTTCCATAAAGAGTTCCCGTAGGAATGCCGAACTCGGTCGAGGCTTTTTGCACGGACGTTTGACCTGATCTAATGGATTCTAAGGCCTTTTCGAGATCTTCAGGGGTCCACGTCGTGGGGGCGGCGTTAAATGGGGCGGCTAACCGGATGCCTTCGCGGCGGGCTATTTTGTACAAAGTGCTACTGGGAATACCTAAAACCACAATTAGCCAACGCAAAAAGTGGCAACTTTTAACGCTTACCGTAAGCTTTACTCGCTTTGTTGGCAGAAATTGTTCCAGTTCTCAGCGCCTCAAGCGCACTGTTTAAGTTTTCTTCAGTCCATGACTTTGTCGGTCCTTCTTTCTTTGGCGTATCTATACCTAATCTATGAGCACGCTGCCATAGCGTAGTGGAGGGAATACCGTAAGTTGCTGAAGCCTTAAAAAAAAAAAAACAAAAAATCTACAATGTCTCACAATTGGCCAAACTCACTTTTGTTAGGCTCATATTGTGATTTCTTAAAGCATCTAAGGCCATATCCATATCTTCCTGAGTCCAAGTTTTCGGGCCTCCGCCGTGCGATCTCGGCGTGTGATGCACACTGTCTGAATGCCCGTTATTTTTTAATGCAGGTACTTCGTTGCTACTTAATTCTGTAAAACTACGTTTAAACAACTATTTTGCAAATTTCGGTCATCTGACCTAATCTATTTGAAACTCCCGGCATCATACCCATCAGTTCTGGAGTGACCATCATCTGGTGCATACTTTGGTCATCCTCGTGACTATCCATGGAATGATCAGGGCCGGACATGTGTGAATCCATCTCGAGTAAAGAGTCTTGGTCGTAGGATCGCAACGTTTCAAATTTGATATCTGCCTCTTTTTTGATATCGCAGTATTTGACATTGGAGTCGGATAAATCCGTTCTGTGTATGGTGTTGGTGAGGAGGGTACGAGTTGGGGAATGGTCTTGCATATCCACATGACCCACTGGGATCGCCGAAGGCGCAGGTGGTTCTGGAGGGAAGTCATCTGTGTCTACTCCAAACTGAGAGAAGATCGTCTGCATATCATCGCAGTTCCAAAAGAAAAAGAAGAAAAGGGGTACGGAAGTTAGTGTGTTAATAGGAATATTATGAACCTACTGTTAATCATTAATAAATAGCTAGTTTTAAAAAAACAAATTTTTTTCTTTTATTACCTGCCCCGTCAAAATCCCATGACTGCTCATGTTGAGTGGTTTTACTTGTTCAGGCTCCGCCCTTTTTCTTTTGTGATCATTTAAAGCTACTGGCATATCATGTTCCTCGTCTGAAGAATGTGCTTCTATACTACCATTATCTTCCTTATCCGATGTATTGTCTAAGTGTGGTTTCTTGTGTTTGTATCTTTTGTTATTGTCTTGTGGCTTAAATTGTTTAGGTGATGACGACTTCCTAACTTTGGAAAAATTTTTGGGGAAATATTGAGGCTCTATTGGTGAATTCTCTTTTTCGTCGGGGGGTTCACAGAGGCCTTTGATTTTCAGCTGGTCTGCCGTTCGAAGAAGAGACTGTAAAAAAATACAAAAATAATATTTTGAGAATTTTTAGTTTTCTTTTCTTTTTCTTAAAAAAATCTTATTATGTGCATTATATTTTGTTTGATGCGTCCATTTTGTCGTCCCATATGGAGAGTTGGCGTTCCAATTGTCGTGCAATTAATTCCCGTCTTGTCCCGTTTTGATGAGCGGGAAAAGGAAGCTCACATACACATATAAGAGAAGCCGTCCTTGAACCCGGTATTGATTGGTCCAGACACCGCATCACTTTCCCCCAATGCGTGCCCCGGAGCCTAAAGCCGAGTGCCGCTCGCCAGGCAACCCTCCGGATTAGTCCGGGGATCGTCTGCATCTGGGAGAAGATCTCTTCAATTCAACGGAATTTCGAAAAAAAAAATCTGATCTGCTAAAATTAATGCCGGTTTTAGCGGAGTGCTGCGGCTTTTTAATTCGTCTTGGAGCAATCGATAATGAGTCTCGCTTTTAAGGGTCGAACGCGAAACAGTTTTATGATGGAGAAGCGTTTCCAGAGCTTGATTACTTGCCGAATGTAAAGTTGCGAGCCGCGAAGGAAAGTTGAAGGATAGACAGAAGAAGAGAAAAGCGGATGGATATAAGGACCAAAACAGAGACGCTAATGCATCGGTGGCGGCGGCGGCGCGCGGGGGTCACGGGGGCACAGAAAGTGCAAGCATGCATGCAAGTGCACATGCACTGTGTACTTACTTGGTGACCTCGACGACCTTCAGTGAATTCTGGGGAAAGCGCAAACTAAGACTGGCCAGAGAGTGAGCCTACGGAGGGATGCTGCTACCCCGTGATAGATCGAGAGAAATGCTCGGCGCACGCACTACTACAACTTCGGTTTTAATTGGGGCTTTTTGCAGACAAGGACTGCCATTTTTTGCACTCGCTCCTCGTCCTTATAATCTGCACGGAAAATAGGAAAATGTCGGAGGATCGCGGAAAATTGAAAATGAAATACTTCGCAGATTTGTTTCTATTCGATTTTCCCTCAAAGCTAACGTGGCAAACTCCAACGTGTCGAAAAACGAAAATTTGTAATTAGGGATAATAGCTACAAGAAAATTACCGGCCAACATACTTCAAAAACCTCTTCAACGAACGAGAACCACCAAAAGTAAATAAGTCAACAAATTAGGGTGCTTCTTTAGTTGTTTTCTTATAAAGCTCACACTTCCTCGACAATTCGAAAGGAAAAGTTCGCCAAGTTACACACTTATAGAGCACTAAAATAAAATATAAAGAAAACAAGATATAATTCAGAAGAAATTGGTATAACCCAATTCGAAAATAAATAAAGTGTTTTATTGAAACGCCAACTAAATATTTCTTAAAATCCAGTAACTAAATTACATGACGTTTATTATTACGTTATCATTTTTCTACAAAAAACTTAATTTCCAAATGATCATAGATTTTAGTGTCTTGATTTTTTAGCCTTAGGTAGCGACTATAAAATAAAGAAAAAAATAAGTTAATCTTATTTCTAAAGGCACATATAAATATATATTTTTTAATACTGTAAGCATTTTTTTAACATAATATTTAATTAATTGCTGCCTGTAAATTATGACATGACACTTTATATCACTTTCAAAGTTTTACTAAACGTTAGCAATCTCACTTTATCATCACGAGTAACGCAGTAAAGCACAAGAAAAACATAGTTATGGAATCTTATTTTATTTAATTGACAGTCACTAAATTAGTTTAATTATTTTGTTAAAAAAAGACAGTTTTATTACGTAGCGGTATTTGGATATCAAAAATAAATTAGTTAAATAAATTCAAGAGCTTACCACAAATAGTGTATTTAAGTTAACACTCTGCTACCCTTTTTTACAAATTTAAATCATGAATGAACCTCGAAAAAGATTGACAAAAGCAATAAAAAATATTAATTTCCGTCATTATAGCCTTGCATTGATGATATAGATAAAATTAATTTCTTAGAAAAATCTCTTAAACGGATTAGATACTTTCTTATTACTTTCCAAGCTAATTTCCTATATTTCTATCTTTGATTAGTTACTTAACTTGTAAAATTAATGAATTAAGACTTGATTACACTGCAAAATTTTCATTCAAAAAGACTTTAGCACCATGTGCTTTATTTTTCCCTTTTCATTTGGCGTCCATTTTCCGTGTTTCTTGGTCCATTTCATTCCGTGTTGTTTCCGCAAAGACACTGTAGCGATTAACGCAACGGAGCATTGTTCACGTGTGCCCTAAGAGATGCTGTGTAGGTCGTAGGGAACGAAAATTCTCCCCGAGCTCTCCGCGACAATAAAAATCAATCGCGGCCCAGCTCCAGACTGATGTTTTTAGAAACGGGAATAGGCCGAGGCTTGCATCCTGCAACAGCAGGATCTCCCCTCGAGTCGTATTCTTTTATTTAGAAATCGGCACCACATTTTAAAAATGACCTCGAACCGCATCATCTGTTGCCGGTGAGAAAAATCCGGACGATGTGCTTGATCGTGTGTGCATGCACATAAAATACAAAATAAACAGATTTGGAGATGTAGGTCAAGACGCGGCGAATGCCATCAAAGAGAAATTAGAAAAGTTTCACTCGCATAAAAGTCTGTATGCAGTCGGCGAAACGGCCGCTCGCACTTTCCTCTTTCAGGTCTTGTCGCCCGTTTTGTGCCTTTTTCTTGCATTTACATCTTGAGAGAATGGCGAGATTAATGGATTGGCGCATTTTCACGTTCTCTTTCGATTGGACAAGGTGAACTTGCCCGAATTTCGATACCAGGTAATCGATTTGTCCTCACCGATTTTTTTATTTTTTATTCTTTAGATTTATTTTAGATGAACGGCATCTAAGTATAATAGTATACGCTATTCGTTCCTCTCTCTAATATTGCTCGAACAAACAAGAGAATGGAAATAACCTGGAGCGAATGATAAGGAATCAGATAATTAAAATGTGGATCTTTAATTGTTCCAAAGAAAATCCTTACTTCTAAAACGTGACCAAATTTGTGATCAGTGATTACAATATTTCTATTTTTCTAAATTCATAATGCAATTTTTTATACTATGGGAAAATTTGATTTACATATCTACTCAAAGTTTTGTTCAAATATAAAGTATGACAAATCGTATAAATGGCACTAACAAGTGAGGAGGAAACTTTGCCAAACTTTACAAAGGTTTACCCTAAGCTATTTATTTTCAAAGTAAGTTATTAAACTATTAAAATCAAATGTTAAAATAATTTATTGCCTGAAATTTGTCAACAAAGTTTAACTGAAGAAGATAGCTCGGCGTGTGTCCGGAATTTGAGTTCAAATCGACAAATTGTAAGTTTAGGCATCTGAAATAAAAGCTTGTTCTCCTTGCTATTTAGGTGTTTTATGTATTTTGAAAACTTTTATAAGCAAATATTTACCCAGTAAACAATCAAGTATGTAATGATAGATTGGATATAGAAAAACTAAATAAACTAATGTCAAAAAATTAAAAACCATAAAGTTATCAAAGTTTTAATCAATTAATTAAATTAATTAGTTGTTTTAATTTTAAATAATTAATTTTCCAAATACCTTGTTCTAAAAAATATACCCTTATAAATTGTAGGAGTATTACCAAAACTGATAGTTCGGAAAAAACGAAATAAGATTTCGAATCAAGAAAAATTGTCATTTCCTTCTCGAGCACAAACTGCTGTTGCTTCAACTGTTAACTTTATCGATTTTTAAGCTTCCTCAAACATCCTTATTCTGTTATTTGCTTTGAGACTCCATTCGTTCTTTGGTATTATTTGTTTGACAAAACAAATTAGGGACACTTACAACAATAATAAACAAAATATGAGACTAATTAATCTTTTTCTTAATTTATAAAACAATAGATAATCTTTAAATAAATTTAGGAATCGTGAGGAAACATTTCGACAGTAAAGATAATTATAGTCATTGAAATATCAATAATACCATTGTTGGTTTTGTCCAATTTTCCACGTCAGTTAATTTTGTTTGTTTCCAGAAAATTAAAAATAACAAAACTACATTTTGTAGGCAGACAAATGCACCAACTTCCCATTACAGTAATTTATTTAACTTATATTAAACATAAATAACAAATAAATAAATGGTGTTGGATAAATTAAGTCGCCTCTGCTTTAATTTTCATCATATAATTTTATCACATTTCCAAATCCGCTTTAAAAAACTTGTGAATGTGTTTGGAAAGTATCTGGACATTCGCCGAATTTCGTGAAAGTGAATCCGGCAATTTTCTTTTCATCTTTTTCGTTATAGTTTCCTGCGGAGAGGAATAGCATCCGGAGCCGTAGTTCCGGGACTTCATCGCAGGGCTTTTAGCCCAGAGATGGCGCATACGTCAAGCTACTGCAGTGTGCTGTACCTAAAAAGACCGCCAATTCTTACCGTCAAATCGATTAGAGAATCTCTAGCGAAAAAATGATCGCATTCAAAATCAATTGTGAAACGATCCCAGCCGTAAATTAAAAACATTCAAAATTAACAAAAAAAGCGTCGAGAACAATGCAACGAACCGACGAAAACAGAGATTCTCATTGTATAAAACGAGCACGTAGGTTTCCTTTCTATTATTACACAAAGAAAGAATAAACAATGGCCGATTTCTTTACGTGAACGCAACGCGGATCGCCTTCTCTCGGATGGAGAAAAGTAAAGTAGTTTTCGTCATTTCAGTACCTGCAATTCAGTCTGGGAAACGTCGATTTCTCCTTTGTAGACGAATTCTATGATAAATTTCAAATCGGCGTAACAGACATCCTGCGGCATTATTATCGTCGGATGTTTGCATGGATTCTCTAAAAGAAGCTTCTGGAAATATGAGGAACAAGCAGACAGCACCACCTGAAAAAAAAAAAGGAAATGTGTAGAGGGGAAAAAGAACGAGGGTTTTTTTTTGGATGAATTTACACGCTAAGTAGTTAGTACTGAAACATGAGTCGTTAACCAGTGGTGCCGATTAGCAAATTCTTAAGTTAATTTGACGTTTTCAAGTTATTAAATTTCCATATTTCGTTTCGTTTAAATGGAAACATAAATTTCACCAGAAAAAAATAGACGTTAAGAATGCATTAAAGTACTGCTTCCATGGGTTAAAGAGAAAGGTATATGTTAAAAATGATTTCTATAAAAATAAATGCGACAATATGCATAAAAAATCTCAGTCGTAAGAACTGTATTGATTCATTTACTGTGATGAAAAAATAAATTAAATATGGTATACAAACCGATTAAAAAACATAAGAGGAAAATATGAATTAATCTTAGCATAGAAAAACATAGTCAAATACAAAAATAATAAAAAAAACGCAACAAAATCTTTTTCTATTTTCTATACAACTGCAACATTATTATGTGAGATCGAATGCGGCGACAGAATCAAGTACTAAAGCAAAAAAAATATTAAGTAATTTCTCGCAAAGTTAATGTAAAAAAGATATGAAAGTTTGTCTAAAAAATAAACTTTTCAAATGAATATACAAAATTTGAACTTTAATTAAGTTCGTAACATTTTTATTCCTACTTTGCAAATTATATAATTGTGGGAATTTAGTCAGTTTTAACAACAACCTAGAAAACTATTATTAAAATTTAAGTATGCATGTTGTCAGTTTTTATGACAACGACATTAATTCTTAACGTATGATCCGCCACTGTTCGCCAAAGGTAACAAAACACGTATTGAATTTCCCGTCCCTGTCCTCCCCATCAAGTAACCAAAGTGGTACAGTTGCGCAAAATAAATTTTTGATGGGTACTCACCTTGTGAGCTTTGAGTGATAAGTCGTTACATGCTAAAGTGACATCCACGAAGGCTTCGTTTTGCAACAGCTGATGAAAAACGGAAGTCATGTTACTCTGATAATTGTTCCATCGCAGGCAATAATGCTGGCCAGACATAATTTCTGAAAAATCAAGAAAAATCTCTTTTAGTCAAACGTCTTTTAGTACGAAGGAAGGCTGTCCGTTCTATATCGTTCCTTATTCCATGCCAGACCGAGTTATTTTTATTTTTCTTTCTATTGATTTTAGTCCTTTTGCTGTCTGTTCCTTGGGTTAGGTATACGCGGTTGTATTTCACGATCTATGCTGGTTTTAACGGTCGACGAGAGTTTTCAACGGTTTTCTTTTATACCTGGATTCTCTCCGGTGCCTCGTTCCGTCTTTACCTGTGCTCACGATCCGTCTTTTTGTCCAGGAAAAAAATACAACGCGATGCATTAGCAGAAAGCAAAATCCGGCTTGTTCATCACTTTGGTCAACAAAATTTAAAAGCGCTAATTAAATTTGTGTTTGTTTAAAATGCCATTAAATTCGCTGACCGGAATGGTAGTTGAACAAAACTTTGGAAAAGACACTAATGCGATGTTTTGGCAAGGCTGCAAAAACCACATTTTAAAGTGCAGTCTGATTTAAAATGAATGCAGCAACGTCGCGGTTGGTTCGGTAACATAATTCAAAAGCTGATTAGAGGTGGCAGGAAAAACATTGTAATAATATACGAAACGTTTCATTTTACATGGTGTTTTGTTCCAGAAAATTAAAACAAAAAATTGATATGTCTCCGACTATTGTTCCTCTACTGTTGCCGTTACGTTTTACCAAAAAAATTAAAAAACAAAAAGCACGTACCTATAGTAGAAATTTTGTTTGATTGAACATTTATAAAAATAAATAATAATAACATAAAAAAAACAAAACGGTTATCCAACTTGTGTGATCTACACCCTCTCTAATTTTGAATTCGCCTGTAGCCTAAAGGGTGAATCTTTAACTTACGTTTCCTCGCAAAGTCTGTTTGGTTATGCACTGCTAATCACACCACAACGAAAATCCGTTTACTTTCTCGAGGAGCTGTTAGATTGTGGTAAGTATGCACAACACGAGGAAAATAAGAATAGCTGCATTATCTGTGTGCACATGCTTGGACGATAACTGATGCCGAAACACAATGGGAGCTAAACGAAACATAAAATCTTTTGAAAATTGAAACAATAAGAAATCAAGGTAATTTATTGCACTTCAAATAATGCATTAAACCGCTGTCAGTTGAACAATCATCATTATCCAATCAACAAGGGAAGAGACTCGTGAAGTGATGGTCGGTGGCAGGTAAACTTTCGATAAGCAGATGTGTCATCGATGATGGATTTTTGGGATGGTGGGTGAGAGAGTGATTTTTCATCGGACGAAAACTAGAAAAATGGTTGGTTGGGTATCGATTGAGAAAATGGATGGAGAAGAAAACTAAAAGAAAAAGAATGAAAGCTTTGTTGCGGGAATTTGAAAAACAAAAAAAACTTCGTAACTTCTTATAAGTAATATTTCAGAAATTAAGATATTTGCAGATAATACTGACTTATGTATGTAAACTCACGACAGATAGAGAGGCATTTTCACCATATGAATTATGCTTCTCGGTTTGACAAAAATGTAGTAGGCAATGTACTGAACGATCGACGGTAAGTGGGTCAATTCAATTTCTGATAAAAACAATTCTGATAGGCTAAAAGCATCCTATTTATAAGAAAATTTTCATTTGTTACTGTCAGTTACTTTCCCATACGTGTGCAAAATGGAGCTTTTACACAAAACGAGTATAAATAATTACATAAAGTAGCAAAACAATTATATAAAATCCACCAAACGTTTTTACAATAGTTATCGATATTGTCATGATAAATAAATTTCGCCATTCACTCGATTATATCAAATCAACCTGGTTAGTGAAATACGAGTACGTGATAGTAATCATAAAAATACTAAACTAAAATTCTTAACTGATTCGTTAGCAAAAACACGTGATCTCCATCTCCAATGTATGTTCTGTCTTTGAAAATAATAAAGTAATGCTAGAAAGAATACCTATCATTGATAAATATATAAAAATATACATAGTACTTTATGCGTAACCATCTCTAATTTCACGGAAGCCTGCCCCTGGATGATAGAAGTTGCTATATTTTAAATACAAATAAGTCAAATGACTATTTCAAATATTTTTTTCTGTGACTATTATAGAATAACAATATTTTCAGTTGAATTCTAATTACAGAATACTCATTCTTTAACACTGCGAAAAAATATTCTCACACTAGTATTAGACTGGTCACAGCTATAGCTACGGAATAATATGTCACATTCTAAACTTATACACAGAGTAAGTACATTATTTTTTTACTAAATTCGGTGTTTCAACTTAAGTAATAATAAAATAACTAAAAAACTAGTGTCATTAGAAAAAAGAGTACCTAATACTTTTCTAATTATATTTTCTAATTTTGACGTGTATACTACCTAAAAATCTCATATGATTCAAAATTTTCATAAAAACCTTCCTTAGATGAATACACATGCACATACTCATACAATGTACGATTTTTTACTTTGGGTAATTAACCGTTTTAGAAATATCAAAAAATCTCACAAAATATTTTCATTTTCTACGAAAAATTTAAACTAAATCTTTTACCGCAGCCAAAATTTAGAAATTTTCACAGCCTTATGCGTTTTATTTAATATGATTTCAAAAATTTAAAGAAGTAAATGTGTTTAATATACAATATACAAAATCACTTGGTTATACTGAAGGAAGCTTTTTCACAAGCAATTTAGCCTCGTTTGATAGTGATTTCTATAAATATTCTAATTAATTAAATTAAAAATTAATTTTTATCTACTTAATTTTGTTTTTCAGACATTACAAAGATTAAAAACGAACTTTTCCATTTGACTGACGTTTTACTATTATGTAATGTTTCTAAGTGTACCACCATCACCTTCATCAAATGATAAATTTTTGTGATTTTTGCATAATATTCGTTTTGCGAAATAAAATTTCCCTATAAAGAAGCTGTTTCAAAACATAATAAAAAAAATGCCTAGAGTAACGTTCATATACGGGTGACAAGACAGTTAGGTATTAGGTATTTGAAACTGGTCCTGAAAAATTCAGCTTTCATTTCCTTATTTCTTTGTATAGATCAGCAGTGTTCTCTCCTTTTCCGAAATCACGACAGGAAAACCATAATTCTTACAAAAATCGGTGAAAATGTTGCAATTTTAGAAGTAAATCATTAAAATGAAAGGAGTTGTTGCTCATTTATTTAACTATGTTTCACGTGATATTTACGAATTGAAAAACACCAAGGATTTGCAGATTAAGCGACCTTGATGTAAAATTTTGTCAGTTTCACTTTAATGTGCTATTTTTTTATTATCGCGAATTAAGATGAAAATAAAAGTGTTCTCAAGTTTTCAATTATCTGACAAGGGCATAACAGAACCAAATAATAAACAAGATAAAAAAGAAGTGTTTAAAAACTAGATAACGTCTAGGAGATAAACGATGTTGCAGTTTGATCCGTGGTCTAAAAAGAAATCAACGAATCAACCTTTTTACCAATTCTTAAGCTGCGTTTGCGGAAAAAATAATCTATTTTCTTTTGACATAATACCTGAGCGAACTTGCGCTTATTTATCCTTTAGCGATTACGCATACTCGAACAACGCATGCATGCGTAGCTTTGCGTGGGGATAGGTCGCGCCAGAATGCACTTAATTCAAATTTGAATACTCCGGGATTAAGATTCATCGGAAAAAAAGATAACTCGCGGCCAGCTTAGATCTCTTAGTGAAAGCATTGATGTTACTTGTATAAAACATAAAAAAATGTAGGGCATCCAGTTTCCGCTATTTAAATCGTTGGCATTTAGGGTGATTAGAAATGGGCAATAACAGGATTCTTACCTGTTTAGCCGTAAATATCCAGCTGACACAAATAAACATGCAAAATAAACACGGTCGCGATGATAAAGAAACAGAATCAAGACGGCAGTGGAAAACGGACTGTGCGATTAGAAGAGACAGGCTCACTATTTTGTTGTGGATCAAATTCGTTTCTCTCCTCTCATCTCTTCGCTCTCTCTTTCAACTTTTCACCGTCCTCTCTCTCTTGTTGCCGCTTCGGCGTGCAATCCGAAGAATCCAGCACGCAACGTTTGTGCTAAGCTTACCCTTCTCCCACATTAACCGCAAAAGCTTGCACTCTGATTGGCGCAGAGCTTGGCGTTGTTGCGCAAGCTTCCAATGCGCAGCAAATTGACGTCACAGCTGTTTCGTCCAAACTACTCCGGAATAACAGCCGACGTCCCAATCTCGTCTTCTTCACCGGCCGCTTTCAGTCGGATGAAGCCATTACAACATAAAGCACTGTTTCATGTCGTCTCTGTAAAAAGTCAAACACAAGTGAAAAACCTTATTGTGATATAGTGATAAGTGTGCCAAAACAGGTATAAAGCTCTTACAATTCGTTCGAAGTAATTTTGTTCAGAGAAAATGGTCTTTTCCGCACTTTTACGCAGTTTGAAAATCAGGGCAGGGAAGCTTTGTTCGACACGACTCAAGCTTTCTGTTGTTATTTATATTTTCCGAAAGCTTGAAAGCTTTTTAGTTAGTGGAAAATCGCGACGCTCGAGTTTTTTTTATTGTTTGACGGCGAGATTCGAGAGGGGGAAATTTATTTTCGAGTTTTTGTATTTCGGATCGCCATTTTTCCAGCTTCGTTCGGAAAAGCGGCCATTGTTGGACACGGCCAACGCTTCGCTTTCCCTTCCCCCACCACTGCTGACGTGTGCTTCCGTTAAGCTTCGTGGCGTGTCTCCCGGATCTGTTTTCTTGTTATAATTTTTTTCCCAAGTACATATTTTAACTTTAAATAATACGTTTTCGTTCGGTTACAGAATAATGGAGGATGACCAACAGTTTTGTCTGAGATGGAATAATCATCAGTCTACTCTAGTGGCAGTTTTCGACACACTGTTGGAAAATGGAACGTTGGTTGATTGTACATTGGCAGCAGAGGGCAAATGTCTAAACGCCCACAAAGTAGTCCTTTCAGCATGTAGTCCATTTTTTGAGGTATGTTTAATTTAAATGTTTTATCTTTAATTTGCTTTTAAAAAATGTTTAAAAAAAAATCTTGCACAAGATCCAATAGCTGTTTAATTTTTTTTAATTCACGAATTACATCACGGTTACATAAAAAGAAAGTGTTTAGGCTTCAAGTTTGGTCTTAAGTTTTTTAATTTATTGTGAATCGGAACTTAATTATTTTTGGACCTTTTTACGTATGTGAGGTGTGTGTGGAATTGTAATCAATGATGTTGGATGTCTTAAATTTATTCATTCTTGCAATTATTTTTCTGCAAATTATTTAGCGGTTTTAAGAAAAGAGTTTACTATTTTTGATTTGTGTTTTTTTTTTGTCTACAGTCGCTGCTGTCGCGGCATTACGACAAGCATCCAATATTAATATTGAAAGATGTAAAGTTCCAAGAACTGAAAGCTATGATGGACTATATGTATAGAGGTGAAGTGAACATATCGCAGGACCAATTGGGTGCGTTATTGAAGGCGGCTGAATCGCTACAGATAAAGGGTTTATCTGACAATAGAAAGGGGGGAGAGACTGACAGAAAACCGGCACCACCGCCGGCCCCCTCAAAAAGCCCACAACCAACATCGCTTCCGAAAGTACAAGGCCTAACAATAGAACAGCGAAACAGAGACGATAGTAGGGAGGGTTCTCAGTCACCAGGCCCTCGAAAGAAAAAAAGGATACGGCGTAAAAGCGAAGAGTTAGATAATCACCATGACGCTTCAAATTCATCAGAATCTCATAGTAATCAAACACCCGCCCAAAACATTCCCACGATGTTACCTGCCTCGAAAATAATCGCCGACGTGCCTGAACCTGTAGAAACCAAATCCGAAATCCTGACGAGGCATAAACAGTCCGACGACGTTCCCCAAGTTCCTATAATAAAAGAAAAAATAGAAACACATACAGAACTGATGCTTGAACCAAAGTCTGAGTATGTCGAAGAAATGAACGAGGACAGTATTGAGGATTTGACGTTGGACGATGATGATATTAGCAATATGGAATCAATGGACGATGGAGCTGGGCCTAGTCATGGCAATGCGGGTGAAGGATCGAGTCAAGGTAATGAATCTTTTTCAAACAACCATTGGAGGAATTCCAGTCGCCGGTTATTGAGGGTTCGTTTTTGGTTGGGATTCCTCTAGAGATCAGATGTTGTTTGGTGGAAATTAAGGAGTTGGTTGTTTTTAGATAAGCGCCGGCGCAACTCCAAACCACCAGACAATATCTGTCCTAGCGACGTAACTTGGGCAGAATTTGAGATTGAACCTTTAGCCAACCTCTTGGAAGGGAGCATTCGCAAGTACTCGAGACATTCAGTACACAGGGCCCTTGATGCAATACTTAATCGCGGCGAGACCGTCACACAAGCATCAATAGATTTTGGCATTAAACGCACTAGTTTGCAACACTATTTAAAAAAGTTAAACATCAAAATTAAATCGTCTTTTCGTGCTTAACTCGTATAGTTTTGTTTCATTTTTTTTCAAAGAAATAAATGCTCAAGTTTAATTTAGAAAAAATTGAAATTTTCTTATTTTATTTTTTTACCGGGTTATTCCAGGTTTTGGAGGTTGGCATATGGGTAACCAAAGTCAAGATGAAGTATTTTTGGCCGCTCAAGAGGCCGTAGGTGCACATCGTGATTCACAAGGTAAGATTTACGATTCAATTATTACAACTTCTCTGTTGATTTGCTTCGACATGTCTTCATACATTCAATTCTTATTGCATGTCTTTGCAAAAAAGTGGGGAAGTTTAAATGCTCGCAATTGTTGTAGCAAAATTAACACCCTGAGTTCCCAGTCTCTGAATTTTGATTATTTTAGTGGTACTTAGTGATTTGTTGCTTCTCCTATCCCTTAGCTTTTGTTTATATGTAGTTGCAAGTAGTTTTTCATTTTTATTTTTTAAGTCCTTCTCCCTTTGCTGCGAAGCAAAATATATTGCGATATTGTTTTTTTTTTTTAATTAGCAATGTTTATATGCGCTGAATATTGGACGTCATTAATTTTAAAAGTTAAATTACATATTAGTAATTTTTATTTATCGAGGAAGCAACGTTGGATGCGGGATTCACTTAAAAAAATTTAAAGGTAAGACACGGGAGATGGGCTTTAAAATCAAAATGTTACCAGTTAAATTTTTTTGTACATAAAAAATTGGTAAAGTTTTGGTAAACATTTTGGTTTTTGAATCAGAGGCTGCGAACGTCTCGGTGTCTTTCATTAATTTTAACATAGAATTTTTTTGCTTGTTTTGTTATTTTTTATTTTATTTTTATTACGATTTTGCTATTCAATTGCGAGTATAATTTGTTGGGTTTTGTGAAACAGCTGATACTGGAAATACAGATATCCAGTTGTTAATTGTTATTTGAAAATGTCTGTTGTTTCTGGTATTGGCTATTGTTATTATATTGTTGGCCTTCTATCTCATGTATCTTTCTCAAACTATCGGTCTAACATTTATACTGTATTTATCATGTGCATGCATTCATTTACTTTTGTATAGAAGTTGTGACGTACTAAATTTAGTTTCGTCACTTGCGATTTGTGTACGTTGCTTTTTGTACTTGTACAAAGCGCAACGGTGATTCCAAAACCTCTTAAGTGTTGTTATTTTTTATATCAGCACTTTAGAGGGTTTGTGACTTTATTGTGTTTGTGATTTTTAAGACAGACTTTAATTAAAGTTTGTTTTCTATTTTTCCTTCATCGAGTTAAGTTCCAAAGTTGAATAGAATTCTATTCAGCTCCTTCGGTACGTAAAACATTTATTTAATGTTTTGCTAAATAGTTTTTTTTTTTAAATTTGTTGTGTAGTTGCACGTATTTGCGTGTAATGAGGTACCAGGGTTTATCCAGTGAACAATTGAGTTTATTTTTTTAGGATAGCGTCCTTTAAGTGCGTTTGTTTTTTTTATATCTTGACATGAACAATTTTTTTGTGCATGTCAATTTACGTTAGATGTTGCGTGGAATTTTCAGTGTTCTTTCAATTTGGGGTTAATTTTTTTTTCACAACAATTTTTTTGTTGTGAAGAGTACGTGTAAAATCGTTTTTTAATAACTGCTAATGCATTGGACAGTGCAAAATTTTGTCACATTTATTACAGGGATTACTTCTGCCAGTTTACAGGATTTTGTTATTTTTCTATAAAGTGTTTGCCGTTGGTGTTTTTAAAACTAAGTAGAATACAATCTTTCACCTAAAAGGTAAAATTTATTTTAATTTTACTTTTCACTGAAGATGTAATTTGGTGGGTATTATTTTTAAACATCTTTAAGAGTCTGTAGTGTGTGTAACGATTGTATGGAATAGAGGGCCAACGCTTGATGTGTGCTTTTTATTTTCAAGTGTCTAAATTCCTTGTTCTGATGGTTTGTTAGAGAAATGGATGACTCTTGTTTCGTAGCTTCGGTTACAAGTTGCGTAACAAGTTATGGATGCTTGAAAATAACATGCCATGTAGTGTTGTCTCTTTACGTTGAACGTGTGAAGAATGGATGATTTGTTACAGCTATTGTTTCTCCATACACGTGCCAGCGTTGTGGTCGATTGTACTCTGTTCAGTACACTCTCGAACGACATCTCAGATACGAGTGTGGTGTAGCT
The DNA here is from genome assembly GCF_015345945.1 of Tribolium madens. Classification (NCBI taxonomy): domain Eukaryota; kingdom Metazoa; phylum Arthropoda; class Insecta; order Coleoptera; family Tenebrionidae; genus Tribolium; species Tribolium madens. The sequence goes on from NW_025401069.1 coordinate 8,325,331, forward strand.
AAGCAGTTCTCGTGTGGAGTTTGTTTACGAAGATTCTCACGTAGAGATATTTTAAGAAGCCACGAAAAGAAATTTAAGCATGGCGTGGCTAATATAAGCTAAAAAAATAAGCAATTATTATCTAGTCATATGTAGTACAAAAACAATAAAACCTTTACTAAGAAAATAAGCATCAAGGTCAAATAATTACTGAATCGGTTGATGTAAAGGAATTATCGGATTGAAATGTCTGCAGCGTTTCAGTTCTGTAATTCCTTTATATTTACTGTTAAGAGGGGGTGATGGGGCTTTGCAACAATAAAAGTGATAATGTTGCATATCAATATTATGTAAATGAAATCAGGGAGCTCTTTCAACACTATTGGAGTCATGTGTCCTTCATGTGGCCGAAGATACAAGTACCGTTCTGGCTTGCTGAGACATCTTCCGGATTGCTGCTGAAAACCCTTTTCCTCTCCTACTAACACTTTCTCCATCTTTCCCTTTTTTGTTGCTGCCGCCGCCTACAGGAGCTGCAAATTTTCAAATGTAAGTTTCTACTTTTTTCTATTAATTTAACATTATTGTTTTGATTAGTTTTCATTCAATTTAATAGTTACAATTATAGTAAAATCAGTTCTTACTTTTGGTTTTTGAAAATTTGTTGAACATATATTATAAGTTAATACTGTCAACTTATACAGGTTTCTCTATTGTTACAGTTTTGTCGCATATTCACTCTGCCTCTGGTTTCTTGGATCCATCCAGTGCACGCTTATTACATTCCGATATTTTTCCTGTAGATAGTATTTTTTTAAATAAAGGTTTTTAAAAAAATATCTACAGTTTATTTCCGTAAAGTAGTATACCATTCCCGAAATAAATATGTTTTGGGCCAACGTTTCGAAATTAGGCGTCGTCAGTGTGAATAGAAATCGCTAGTACAGCAGTATTTATTTCCAGGAAGGAGATCTTGGTATCTGCAGCAAATAGGTCCAGAATCTGCAGGTGGGTTCCCTTGTGAAAACTGCGGTAAAGTCTACAAGCATCGAGGCAACATGCGCAGACATATGGTTTATGAATGTGGAAAACAAGCACGATTCCAGTGCTCTTTCTGTAATCGAAAGTTTCATCAACAGTCAAATTTAAAGAGACATTTTGAAAATAAACATTGCATGCCAAAGTTTAGCAAAAGTATTACTATATACAGAACTAGAGTTGTAAAGTAATAAAGAGATAACAAACAGTATGTGCCAATTTAGTTTTAGGCCGTGACAAAAAACGGGGCAGTTTTTTAGTTGCGTCGTATTTTTGAAGTCGAGTACAGGCTAGACATCAAAAAAAAAATAAGTGTATTTCTCATTGACAAATTTTTTACTGCCATTTAAGATTAAGTGATCTCAGAGCTAGTCAAAAATATTTATTGTGGACCGTTATAAGTAATTTTTTTATTAACATTAGGAACACGTCGAGTTTTTTGTAACAAAAACTGTTGGTGAAAACTGTAAATAATTATAAAATACGTATTAAGTACCAAATTTTGGTAGCATAGGTTTGATGTATCAACTAAAAATAAATTGTAAGTCGTCATATTTCATTTTATTTTAATACGAGTATAATAAAGCTGAGTTTAATAAACGTTCACTAACACTGTACGCCAGAAAATTCTATTAAGGTTTTTTTAGGAGCTAAAGTTAGTAATTAGTAGAAATTAGAAATAAATCGTATAAATATTGGTAAGTAACTTCTATCCATTACTAAACGTGCAGTAATACACAAATAGTGATTGTTAAGTGTATGGCGTACTGTAAATCACGTTAATGTTAAATTTGAAGTACAATTAAATATCTAAATTTTTTTTTGGGTTTTTGTAGATGTTTTTATTATAAAATTTAACATGAAGTTATGGAATAATAAAATTTTCTGCTGAAATTTAAAAAAAAAAATATAGAATTGGATTTGGAATTTCTCAGGAAATATTGTACTTTGAATAAACGTAAAACAGATAATTCATTTTTAATTAACGTTTAAATACGAAGCATCGATAAGTAATGTAAATGTAGTTATTTTGGAGGACATTACACGCATGGACGTATCAGCACGTTGAATGTAACGATAGAGCTTTAAGAACTTTCGGCTTGCACGGTAAACACATCTTTAAATTTTTAAGTGGATCTTAAAAATTTGTATTGGGGAAAACGAGAATAAACTATTTTTTTCCTTTTTTTATTTGTCATTTTCTTCATAAGAATTTATTTGGTAAGTATTACTCGTTTAGTAAAAAATTGAAGTTGGTTGAAGTTTTCTTAGAGGTTATAGTTTAACAAATTTCAATCTGAGAAAACATTGGTCTTACTTATTTTTCGATTACTTTTTTTCATTGGTAATTGATGAGGCGGTGTTTGCAACGTGTATAAGCCAACTTTCTTTTTTATATAAACGTAGTAGCTATAAATATTATTAAAATCGAATGATTGGGAAGCTGAACTTCGAAGACCATCTAACACCACTTTCTTTTATAGAAGAGAAAAATGCCGAGCAGTACATAAGGTATTTGCTGAATATCAAAAGTGATCCCACATTCTACAGTGGTGAAAGGCCTTATCAGTGTGACCGATGTTTCAAGCGATACAAACATAAACACATTCTTCGTCGTCACGTACAATTCGAATGTGGGGTTGAACCAAAATTCAGTTGTTCTATTTGTGGTCATAAATTTAAAAGAAAGTATGAGATAACTACACATCTTAAGACGAAGCATTAACAAATGACTTAACTACTTTTTACGTGTTTTGTATTTAATTTTATTGAGGCAAATAAATTGAATTCCGTATTTTTTCAATTTTTTCTTAGTTAAAAATATTGGCTGAAATAACAGCTCTTCATATATTTTGTAGGATTACTCGTATGTTCAGGATAAGTGAAGATTTGTCAGTGCAAAAAACTATTTCATAAACCAAATTCCTTTGCTAGCAGCAGGTACTTTAAGAATATTAAATTATCAAATCAAAGCCCTATTTTAATTAAAGTTTTTTATTTCAGCACATTGGCTTTCGTTAATTCATCAAAGATTTACTTGCGAGCGCTGTGGTCGTTCGTATAAACACAAAAGTAATTTGTCGAATCATAAAAGAGAGGAGTGTGGAAAACCACCATCGTATTTTTGTCCTATTTGCCAAAAGGGCTTTAAGAAGAAACAGCATATGCAGAGACATCTTACAGTTCATAGTAACATCAGTGTGCCGCCTTTTAATCAATTATATCAAAAAATGTTTAATTTGCCTATACCACCACCAAATATAGCTGTAGGCGCGCACAACAGCATACTGCCTCAGGTTAAGGATATAGAAGCAATGCCTAAAACATTAAATAATTTCTAGTGATTTCTTGAGAGAGGAATTGTAAATTGTAGCAAACACTAGAATTAAAACTTTAATATTTCTGTTGTAATTTTAATCTACGGCATACTGCAACTTATATTATTATGCAAAAAACGAGATACTAGTAATGTAAGAAGCAGAGAGTGTGCAATATTCAATGCTGATATAAATTAAAAAGCTTTGTTAAGAGCTAAATTTATAGAATTATAAATTGTGTAATAAGAAATTTGAGTGGCTCAGTACTGGAGCTTGAAATGATATAATCCGACCATTTCGTGCTCCTCTGTGCATTAAAATCTGTCTTCAATATACGAACTATAAATTATACAAGCAGTGGGTCATTCATTTCACCTCCCCTTTGTTGAGTAGTTAATGTGTTTGGCTTTGTTTGATCTTTGTTTTGAGTTTTTATGCTTGTTTTTGTTTTTAGGTTGGCCTTTTTTGTTTATTTGAAGCTTAAGTAGTGAAACCCTTCGAGTTGAGTTACTGCTAGTTCAGTGTTGTAGTTGTCACGCCTTATTGATCCATTAACCCCGTGTATTTTATGTTACAGGAATCATATTTTATGCATCTAATTTCGATGACTACAGAAATTTGAAAGTGTACAACCACGGTGTAAGGTATGGTTGTGCAAGATGCAGAAAAACATACTTACAAAAGAAAACTCTTGGACGTCATTTACGCTTTGACTGCGGACAAAGCCCTTCTTTTACTTGTCAACTATGCTCGAAAAAATTCAAACATGGCTATATACTTTTAAAGCACATGCGACTCACGCACGAAATTTTCATACAAAAACTGAGAAAAAGGCAAAAATCTATTAAGTAGAAACGTTCTAGTCATGTCATTCCAGTGCCATGTGCCTCGTTTTTACATAATTTCAGTACCTTTATTATAGGGATTTAAGTAAATTGTGTTTTATCTGGTACATCGATTATTTATGTATTTACGTAAATATAAAGCTGCTTTGGGCTTGTATTTAAGATAATTATGTCTAGTCTATAGCATTACGGAGTGAATGATTTTGTAGTATTATTTAAGTGCGAAAAGTGAAGTACCAGATAAAAATATCCTTTATAGTACCGAATCTAGTCATTTTTTTTAGTCATATGCAGTGCCATTTATTTCTTTATTTGTTTAGTATTTATAAATGATATTAAACCAAGTTAATATTTAGTTGATTCGAAATTGGAAAGAAACATTTTCGCAGTCGGAGATCTTTCCATGTTCTATCAGTTTTTCAGTATTTGTTTTAAGGCATTGGCTGTATACACTCGTCTATTTACTTAAGTCTGAAAAAAAATGTTCTAGTAGATTAGCTCTAAACAATGTACCTAATTGTAATTGTCATATGTAATAAAGTCATATATCTAAATGAAAACATTATTTTTGTTGGTTTAAGCCGCTTTTCGAAATATTTAAGATCGATTATATTAAAATAAGAAGAGTAATTTTGTTTATTGTTTTAGAACTGTACTTTTGTGAGTGCGGCCGTTATTATCGTCAAATCTACACCTTAAAACGTCATCAAAGGTACGAATGTGGAAAGTATCCAGAATTTCAATGTGAGTTATGTAAATCAAGATTTAAACATAATTTTGATTTAATAAGACATGTTAGAACAAAGCATAAATAAATTTTAATGTATTTTAAAATTGTTTTATTATTAAGAATATCACCTAGATATTGACTAGACAATGCTTGCAGGTTCTATATACCACTTTTCAAGATATTTGACTTCAGATCCAGAGGATTTGAAGAAGCTTGATTTATCTATAGACAGTAAATTGATTTTTCCTTGTCCCAATTGTCCTAAAGTATATCGAGGAAAATATACACTTTCGAGGCATTTAAGATTGGAATGTGGTAAAGTTCCAACCAACAAGTGTCAAGTATGTGGACAGCTATTTACCCACAAACACAGACTTTTAAGTCACATAAGGTCCATCCACTCAAGTTTACTTAATAAAACTACAAGTTATTCTTAATTGTAAGAAATGTATCTTTAATCTAGTCATAAAAATAAATTAAGTATTTAGTAACAGCTTGCATTATTACGGTTTGCTTGTGAGTTCAACTTGTAGTGTTGAAATGCTGTTGAAGAGACGATGTTTTTAACTTTATTTAAATGTTTTAGGTGAAGAACGGAAATGGGGTAGAAATATGAAATATCCTTTATTTCATTATTCTCAGTTTAAATGTCCGAGATGTTGTAAAATTTATCATCACAAGAAAACTTTAAGTCGACATTTAAGACAGGAATGTGGACTTGAGCCTGTTTTACAGTGTCCACATTGTCCATACAGGGCTCGTAGAGCTTACATTCTTGCTTCACATGTCAAAAATCATGTTTCTGTCTATCAAACTGTGTAAACTTAGCTCATTGTATATTTTTTGTGCCATATTATTACTTTATTTCCAAAGGTTTTGTACTAGTCGTTTATGTAAGCTAGTTAACATCACATCATTAAACTGGATTCACCAATTTTTTTGTTTCATTGTAAAATTCCTTGTGGTTATCGCTGTTAGTGTTGTTATTAAAAAGTATATTTTTTAACCATAAAACTTGCAGGGTTAATCGAGGACACTTCGCTGTTAACAAACTCTCTAGATTTTCAAGAAACTTTAGTTGAAGAAATACCATCATGGACCATTCATGTCATATACCCTGAAGATCGTACCAACGAATCACTTCTTCCAGAAGCTGATGCTTTAATATCAGTTACAGAAACAGTTGTTGAAGAAAGTCTTAAACCGCCTGAACCTCTTGAACCTGTCGAAAAAGCAAAAAAACCGACTCGCGATACTTTACCTTTTGCTGATTGTTGGACGCCAAAAGGTTATATTTGTCCTAATTGTCAGAAAGTCTACAACGCTAGAAAAAATTTGGCACGTCATGTAAATTCAGAATGTGGCAAAGAACCGCAATATTCATGCCCTTACTGCGAATACAAGAATTATCGGAGAAATGAAATTAAAAAACACGCAAAGAATAAACATCACTTATTATTTACATAAGTTGATATTGCGAATAGCTTGTAGACTACAGTAGAGTCCGATGTAAGCTTGTTATTATTCGTTGACAATCTCTACTGCTTCCAAAGAAAAGTAGATCTAGGGGTCAGACCTGACTTAGTTTAAGACTAGTTTAATGTCAAACTGCCATTCTAGATTTAATTTAATTTTGCATTTATGTAACACCACTTCCTCTATTTTTGTAGAAACACTGTTTTTGTAAATCAATTAACAGAATAAATAAATTTGTGTCAATATCTGTTTTTTTTTGCGTTTCGTGGGTTATGGGTCACATGACTGTTGTTAGGAAAAGAATAGATTTAATCTAAGATTTTGTTCTAGGACTTAAAAACAGAGTTGCTTGTCTACAATGTGGTAAAACTTATTGTACTAATAGTTCATTGAGGAGGCACATTAAATATGAATGTCAAAAAGAACCAAGGTATATGTGTCCATGGTGTTCGAAAAGGACGCATCTTAAAAGCAATCTTCTACAACATATTCGGATGGTCCATCGTTTGTCAACCAGTGAGATTGATTCAAAAATGCTAGAAATTTAATATGTAAAAAGAAAATTATCTATAATTTAATTTTCTAAATAAAACTAATATATGCAATATTAAAAAAAATCAGATTTGCTTATTAAAAGTATGCACGTAGTATCGTACCTAGTAGTTTCTGTAAGTATTAACTGTATGACTACTATTTTTGTGTATATTCGTTTATAATACTCTTTTTATTGTAGAGGGTCAGTGGTTTCCTTGCTTAAATTGTGGTAGGAAGTACACAAGACGAACAAATTTATTTCGACATATAAAAGTGGAATGTGGGAAGAGACCTTTATTTAGATGTCACCTTTGCACTGCGGAATTTAAGTATAAGCATGTTCTACAAAGACATGTGGCAAATAAACATAATTGTAACGTTTTCCAATAAATATTTAACAAAAAAGAGGATTTTTTTATACCTATTTATTTTTATTATATCTTCTGCTCAGTAACTTATAATATATTGTTTTTTTTTTTCAGTTTATAGGTGTAACTTATGTGGTAAGGAATATAAGTATCAAGCATCTTTGTATAACCACCGCAAGTATACATGTAACAAAGATCCTATTTTCTTCTGTCGAAGCTGCTCTTTTTCAACCAAATATTCGCAAGTATTGAGAAAACACTTGTGTATGAAGCACGACATAGTTGTAAATGGCTCAGAAGTAGCCAGATACATTCAAAGAGAGACAATATGATTGTATGATAGAAATAAAGCATTTTAATTGAACATTTGTTGTTTTTCTGTAACAGTTTGAGTTTCTAACCAATAACAGTTGTAGGGACTAAAAGTAAATAGTTAGGATAAGTGAGATTTGATGTCATAATCTAACATTTTTATTTTACAGGCCTTCCGGTGAAGATCGAGTTGAAAGAAGAGGAACAGGCTGTGAATTTGCTAAATCCGTGGTTTATGTGGTCAGACGATGACAAAAAGCCAAAACGCAAATCTACACCTTCTAGCAATAGAATTCGCGGACATTTTGCGTGCGTACAGTGTGGGCGCAGTTACATTCGCAAGGATTCGCTTCAACGACATTTGACTTATGAATGTGGTAAAGAGCCACAGTTTCAGTGTCCATTCTGTCCACAGAAGTGCAAAAGGAAAGCTCATAGAATCCGGCATATTACCAGAGCTCATAAAGACAAAATAGGGATTTTGGAAGAGAACAATCCTGACCTTAAGATAATAAAAACGGAATAGATTGAATTTTGCACTGCCAAGTTTTTTCTTTTGGGTTTGAAGGGAGTTATCACTAAGTCATGATATTTTATGACGTAACATTTATTTTATATTTAGCTTATAATTTATTTTTTGTTTATTTAACCATTTACCTATTTAGTGTATTGTGCCGAGTTGCTTGTTTAGGGCTTCGAGTTTAGTTATTTTCGTGTAAGTTAAGTATTCATCGTAGTTTTGTTTTAATTTTTTTCTTAATTTGTACCACTAGTGCGAAGGTTTTGAACAGATTCCAATCGGATATGTCAGCTAGTCTAATATTTTTACATCACACCCAATAATAGTATTATATTTTTTGTAAAGGCCTTGTATATGGTGGCGGTATGAGCTTTTTAAATACAAAGTTTCAAATTATTTTTGTTTCTTTTCCTCTTGGATCCTTACACCACCATATAACTCGTATCTTTTGTATATAATTTTCACGTTTCTCTGTGTTTTAATTGTTTTGTCCTAACATTTTTTTCTTTTTCAGCACAAGATTTGCGTGTTTCTCGTCCTTGGGAGCGCTGGCCATCGCATCTTGCCCTACCTATGATGCTAATGCGTGAAAGCATGAAAAAGTCGATGATTCAATCGGTAAATCGGTCTTCTCTCGATTTAAGCACCTCATCTCCTAAGTCTAGGAATCGAACTAGTTTAGATGGTACCGGTTTTGATTGCTCAGTTTGCGGTAGGATATATAAATTGAAAAGTTCTTTACGTAATCATCAAAAGTGGGAGTGCGGAAAAGAGCCGCAGTTCAAGTGCCCTTATTGCGTCTATAAAGCCAAGCAGAAGATGCACATGGCGAGGCACATGGAACGCATGCACAGAGAGGTCGATTACTCTTCGGTTAAAACCGAAATTGCTGTTAAAAGTGAGAGCGGAGACGCTGAATGACTTAAAAAGTAACTCATCGACTCAAACCCCAGTTACTCCATAAACATACGCGCCATGTTATTTTGTTAACTAGAATACTCCTCAACACGTTCCTATATCAACGTAATAACAGTAATTAAACTTTCACTATGCTGCCTTATTCCCTGACGCTACAATTGCGATTAGGTGGAAACATTTTGTGATACTTGAAAAATCCGACAATATTCAAGACTGCGCTGTTACACATCACTTTTTTGGATTACGTTTTACCGTTCCTATGAATTTTCGATGATATTTTGGCGTTTTTTAGTATTTTGTAATTATTTTGTGAAAAGAATATTTATATGTGATAAAAATGATAAAATATGCTCTTTACGATGATATTTTTATGTGAATAGTTTACCTAAATGAAGTGCCTCACATAGTTAAATGTTCCTTGAAGTGTATCTCTAGATATAAGTTACCTTTATCTTTTTTACACAATTTTGTGAAAATATTTTTATATATAATACGATCAAGTTGTTATTTTTGTGTATTTTGCTTTTAAGGTTATTTGTTTAGTTAGGTGCTTTTGCATTATTTTTTTTAATTATTGTGTTAGCCAGGTGCAAGGAAAATTGACCGAGATTTGATCAGCTTGTAAAATATTCTATTTTATTCCTATTTGACAATCCGGTTTTTCTTTTCCGCTTTAAACTATTTTATATCGGTTAAATTATGCATTTTAAGCCGATGATAAGGTCATATCAATTTTGCTTTTTATTTTAAGGCAGCTTGTATTATAAAAATATATAATTGAGAAAAAAAAATGTATATTTCCATTTAAAACATGCTTTATTATTGTTAGGTGTTTAGTTTGTAAGTAAATTTATTTAATTTTATGCGTATGAAAGGTGATGGGATATATTTTCCAGAAGACGTACTACACAAAAATATGCCCAAGCCAATTTTTTACTATAATACTCAACAGAAAAATGTGATTTTTTTACCATTATTGTAATAGTTTATAGTTCCTTTACACTGTCACATATCAATAATTTTGTCTTTAAACCAGAATTGTTAATTTTCCTATTCAACTTTTTTGCTTTTTTGTTTGTTTTATTTTTACTTATACATGCTTTTAGGTAGCGGTAGATACTACAATAAAGAATTTAAATAAAACATTTTCGTCCTTAATTTTGTTTCAGCTTTACGACTGTGATTTAAATATTTCATTAAATGAAGTATTACAGTTTTCTCTGTTTATAATATCTGTCTATATTTTATTGCAATACTACTGCTTTAGTGCCATGTTCAGAAAACCATCTGCAGGTATATTTGGTCTTTCTTTTTTTTTGTCTGAATTTGACTGATTGTTTTTATTTTAGATGGGAAAATCGACTATCAGTGCAGCTATTGTGGGAAGTCGTACCAACATCGTTCAAATTTATTCAGACATGTTCGCTATTATTGCAGGAAGGAAAGATCATTTTCTTGTCCTTACTGTACCTACGCAGGCTTCCAAAAGGTTCACCTTATATCACATATGTCTAGAAGACATAGAACAGAACTTATAAACTGAATTTACTGTATGTGATCTTAAATAAACAAAGAAAACTTTAATCTTCTGTTTGCTGTTTTTTTACATTGTTTTTTGGCATAATTCTGAAATATTTGTCTTCTAGGTCAAGCCAAAATCTCAACAGGAGCAACTAAACCTTACATTAAAATTTTGGCGGTTGAGGACTTGAAAAATGACACCATAGTAGCTAACATAAAAAAGGAACTAAGTCCTCATATTCTGTTTGGAAAGAAGGACCAACCAAAACTTAAGAAAATTCTAATTGAAGAAATCAATCTGAAAGAAGTAAAGGTGGAAAAGGTTGAAGAATCGGCCTCTAAAGAAAAGAAGAAATTTCCGAAAATCCAAAAATTGTCTGTGGAAAGAATGAAACGGTTTCTGGCGATGAGTCAGGAGACGATGCCTCCACCTTTGAAAAAAACATTTGCCTGTGAAAGAGACATTTCGTTAATAAAATTTCCTGTTGATACTTTGCGTTGTCAGCATTGCGAACTTTTATACGAAAGAGCTAAACATTCTGAACATCTCTCCCAATGCAAGAAACTACCACCGAAGGTTAAATTTGGATGTACTTCTTGCCCGTTTGTTAATGCCAGCATAGCGGAAGTACAAAATCACATAAAGTCTATACATCGGACTTAATTAATATTATTTGTTGTATTGACATTAAAGCTTTTATTTGAATAAAGATGATTCTAGCCTTAAATTTAATGGTAGACAGTATTTATATACATATGTTTTAGTTGTAGTTTGTTTTTAGTTTTGTGCATGGTTGGAGTTGTAGCTTTTCTTTTATTTTCGTTTGCGTTATTGTTGTTGTGATTTCAGATGGTTATTTATCAGATCAGGAAAATAGAAAAATAAGAAAGCCGAAAAAGCATCAGTTATGGGACAACATGGATGTTTCGGCTTTGAGCGAGCTTTTTATGTGTACCAAATGCACCAAAACTTATCGGCTGAAACATTCTTTGACACGTCATATTCGTTTTGAGTGTGGGAAGGAGCCCATGTATGCTTGTAGCTTTTGTCCTAGACGATTTAAGCACAAGTACGACTTGAAAGTTCACGAGAAGTCCAGACATTTACAAAATTCCATTCAAGCGTCTTTGCCTGCTGATACTTTAAAACTTTCACCAAAGTAATTGAACTGACAATGCAACTCTGTACAACTTTTTGAGACTGATTTTTTTAATTTAGGTTGAATTTCAGTATTGTAGTTTAATTTTTGAGAATGTTCTTTTTTTTTAAATAAATTTTCGTGAATAATTATTTGTGAGTTTTGAATGCCTTTGGTTAAAAAAAAGAACAAGATGATAGTTAGTATTTATTTTCCTTGTAGGTTACCACTTCTGTCCTCAATGCGACAAAGTCTACCTCAGACCTGATTCTCTTCGACGCCATTTACGAAATGAATGTAATAAAAGTGGAAGATTTAAATGTCCGTTGTGTCATCGGTTTTTCAAACATCGATTCAACATGAGAAGCCATCTTAGAAAACAGCACTCAGTAATAGAATAAATGTTTTTATTATAATCTGTTTCTTATTTTACTTTTTCCCGACATGTTATGTAATGTTTTGAGGTAATGATTAGTGTTAATTTGTTTTCAGCAATGTGATTTTTTAGGTTTTGAAGTAATGTATGGTTGTCCAAGATGCAATAAGCTTTACAAGTACAAGCGCAATTTAAGTGTTCATCTTAAAAATGAATGTGGAAAAGAGCCAAAATTCCGGTGTCCCTACTGTTTACACAGATCACATAGAAAATACAATTTAAATTTACATATAAGCAATATACATAATATCGATGGAGAACATTAATTGCTATAAATAAACATGTGATTTTTTACATTGAGTTTTATTTATTTTATAGAAATTTGTTTTTCATTCAGTTTTGTGTTAGAAAACTTGATTGTTTCAGATGGCAGAGTTACTTGTGTCAAGTGTAACAAGTCGTACAAAAACATCAATTCTTTATTCAGTCATCAGCACCAAGACTGTGGCAAATCAGCTAAATATAAATGTCCTTTCTGCTCAATTGCCTCTAAGAGAAAATATGATCTAAAGAAACATATTTTACGACAACACGGAAACATTTCCGATGATACATCTTACATCGAACTGATTGATAAGATGTGATTTTGTTTATGTATTTGTTAATAGGTTTTATTGTAACTTTGTGACTTTCTTCTTTTTTCAGATATAAGACTTCCTTGTCCGAAATGTGGCAAGTTTTACAAAAATAGAAATTCTTTATCGACACATTTGTCGAGGGATTGTGGCAAAAATAAAGAGTTTTCATGCGATTTGTGTACCGAGGAGTTTCGTAGAAAGGAACATCTACGTAGTCACTATGTGCGAAAACACGGAAGAATTCTTAAAATTGTTAAGAAACCAGTATTTACCTCGTATGCTATTCATTAAATTTGTAATTTCGACTTAAGCTTTAATGTCGCTTTTAACTATTGTGATAATAAAAAAAAAATAAAACTTTTTTTTTTACAGTAATTTCGCGCCACTGGCATTAGATAATTTTTTAATATCCTATTTCAGGTGCAGGGGTACCATGTACCAAATGTGGAAAAATCTACAAGAATAAAAAGAGTCTTCAATCTCATTTATCTAAAGATTGTGGAAAAGAGAAACACTTTGAATGTCATTTGTGTTCTACTCAATTTAAACGAAAGCAACACTTGAAGGATCACATCAGTTTTATTCATGTGAAGAAGAGACTTCTTGAATAATGTATTTTTTGTATAAATTAAAGGATTTTTTTTGTATTTATTGACTTATTGTTTTCTCAATTTCTTCTTACCTTATATGTATTAATGTAATTTGTAAAATTTGTGTTTTAATTATTTTAGGAGTGCAGTGTCCTCAGTGTTACAAATTCTACAAAAACCAAAATTGCCTCAATGCTCACATGTACCAGGATTGTGGTAAAGCTAAAAGGTTTCAATGTCAGTATTGCACCCTGCAGTTCAAGCGAAGACAACAACTTAAGACACATACAATGATTCATTTCAGAAAAACAATTAAAAAAAACTTTTAAAGGTTTTCCTAATAATAAGTACTACATATTTAATAATTTTTTAATAAATGATTTTTTGTTTTATATTTTTGTGTTTTTTTTATCTCTGTGCGTAAGAGTTTTCACATGATTTAACAATCTTTTATTATTATTTTTATTTGTAAAATTTGTGTTTTAATTATTCTAGGAGTGCAGTGCCCTCAATGTTACAAATTCTACAAAAACCAAAATTGTCTCAAAGCTCACATGTACCAGGATTGTGGTAAAGCCAAAAGGTTTCAGTGCCAGTATTGCACCTTGCAGTTCAAGCGAAGACAACAACTTAAGACACACACAATGATTCATTTCAGGAAAGCAATTAAAAAAAACTTTTAAAGGTTAATAATACATACTTATTTAATAATTTTTTAAATAAATAATTTTTTGTTTTATATTTTTGTATTTTTCTCCACCTGTGTGCGTAAGAGTTTTCACATTTAATAATCTTTTATTTAGTTATTTTTTTTACTTGTTTTAGATGTTTCGCATGGTCCTTTACCTTGTCCAAAATGTGGCAAATGGTATAAAAACCAGCATTGCCTCACTTCACATATGTCGCAAGACTGTGGAAAAGTCGCCAAGTTTCAATGTTCAATCTGTTACAGCAGGTTTAAAAGAAAGTACAACCTCAAGACGCACTTTATATCTGTACACAAAACCTGAGGAAATAAAGACTCTAGAAATACTTTTATTTTATTTTTGTATACCTTGTTTGAAGTGCTTGATTGAATGTTTTTGAAAGTATTGTATGATTTCACTTGTGATTTTTTAATTAGCTTCCACATTTGGTTGTAGGTGGAATGTGTTGTCCAGGATGTAAAAAATTCTATAAAAATTCATCAAGCTTGTCGGCACATCGATCACAGGACTGTGGAAAAGGTGCTCAGTATCAGTGTTCTCTATGTTCGAATAAATTCACAAGAAAATATAGTTTGAAGATGCATCTGTTTTCTGTACATGAATTTAAGAGAAAATAAACAACAAATCGTGTTTTTTATTGATTTTTTATTGTTTTGCTTAATTATTTGTAAATGAATTCTACCAACACGTTTTTACTTGATTTGTAATTGTAGGTGGCGCATTTTGCACAGGATGTTATAAATGGTATAAGAATTACAATACCTTGGCAGCACATCGCTCACAAGATTGTGGTAAAGGATACCGATTCAAATGTACTGTGTGTTCAGCGAAATATAAACGTAAACATGACCTTAAAGAACATATGATAAATAAACATTAAAAAATGTTTTTTTGTTTTATTTTTTTAGTTCCTGTTTTAGGATTTTTTAGCTTTTTGTTACAAATTATTTTATTTCATATTGCAGGTGAGTGCCCTGTTATCTGCCCAAAATGTGAAAAGTTTTACAAAAACATGCGTAGTCTCAGATGTCATATGGCACTTGATTGTGGTAAAGGACGGAACTTTGAATGCGAGTGGTGTCATATGAAATTTAAACGCAAGCAACATCTTAAAGATCACATGATAAATAAACACTTACACTAAAGTTATGTTTTATTTTTATAATTTTATTTTTCCTAGGTGAAAATAAAAAGGGAAGTTTTCGCAGTTAAGCCATGTATCAAGCGGAGACTTAGTTTATTCTTATGTTGCATACAAAGTCTTTTGGTAGTATTTTAACAAACTGTAATCACAGAATTGTACTTCGCACAATTAAAAGAAGAAAATAATAAGAAAGTGCGATTTTTTGAAGATAAAAGTTTTTTATTTTAATAAACTTGTCTTTATTATTTGGCATTAAAATCTTATTTATTCTGTATAGTACTATTTAAAACACAATCTATTATAAATTGTTTATTTTTAGATGAAAAAATGTATTGTCCTAACTGCAAGAAGTTGTATAAAAACATCTCGACGTTAGCAGCTCATCTACGCCAAGATTGTAAAAAAGGACTTGATTTCAAGTGTCATTTGTGCCCTTATAAAACTCGGAGAAAACACAATTTAAAACAACATATACGAAATAGACACGCAATAGTATCAGTGCCTTTTCTAGTTTAATTTATTGTAAAAAAATAATAAAATCTTAAATTATTTGCGAATTTTTACTTAGTTTTCAAATGTGATGTTTATAGACAGGTGGTTAATTCAGATTGTCTACATTTTTTATATTTCAGGTACAAGATATATGCGTCTTCCTCGTGGAAAGAAAAAAGTATACGGATGTAAGGAGTTTGGTTGTAATTACGTCACATCAGTGCGTTCAAATTGGTATAGACATATGAGAAGAAAGCATTTTATTTTAGATGCTTTTGATTTAAGGAATATTATTAATCATTGTATTACATTGAAAGACTGCTAGATTGTAAATCCTAAGTTTCTAAGTACTTGTGTTATTTAGAATATTGAACAATTTACTGAAACCTGTAATTGTAGGTTACGACGAATTCATATGCCCTAATTGTTCCAAGGCTTATAAGAATCTGGCTACACTTAAAGTTCACTTATATCTAGATTGTGGCAAAGAAATTCTGCATACATGTGAAATATGTCAGTTGTCTTTCAAACGGAAGTATCATCTGAAACGGCATAGTATTTGTGTACATAATAAACATGAATAAATCTTTCTTATCGTTTTTAATTTCTGTGAAAACGAGTTTTGTATGTGAAGAGAAATAGTTACATTATATTGTACACCATTTTTGTAAATAAATTATATTCACACATATCAGAGTTAACATGGATGCAGCCTTGATTATTATTATTGCATTTTTTTACAGAGAATCTCATCGTTTGTTCCCGGTGTGGCAAAATATACAAATACAATACTTCACTTTATAATCACCAGAAATACGAATGTGGGAAAAGTAAATCCTTTAAATGTATGTTTTGTAACAAGGCCTTTTGGCACAAACAAAGTCTGAAGAATCATGTTAATTTTAAAAGATGCAAAGTTTGTAAAGTGCCTGATATTTTTGAAATGATGCAAAAATAGTCAGAAACCAATTGAATTGAATAAAGAGCTTTTGTAACTGAATGTCAATTTGTTTTGGTAATGCCTCTTATTTTAACTTTTTTTTTTTAGTTTTGTAGTTGTAGAGTAGCAAGAGTAGAGTTTGTTCGTTTTATGTCAGCAAGAGTTTTAGTTTTATTTTGAGACATCAACCAGTGGCCTCATGCATTTGTGCACAAGAAGAATGTCATTTTTGTGTGGGGCTTGTGTCGTCTATTTTAACACATCGTAATTTTCAGATTTTAAACAAGTGGATGGACGCTATATTTGCACTCGCTGCTATAAATGTTACAAACATAGAGGAACAATAATTCGTCATTTAAAATACGAGTGTGGAAAAGAACCAAGATATAAATGTAACATGTGTTCTTTTAAATGCAAGAGATACGACCATTTGTATACTCATATGAACTCAAAGAAACATAAAATGGCCATAAATTAATAAAGACTGCTAGTGTAGATTTTTTATTAGTAGATTTACGTAGTAATTGTTGTATTTGCCATTTGTTTTTTTGTGTATTTTACAACATAAAAATGTTTACAGCGAAGCCCACACGTTACACCTTTCATTGTGAATGTGGAAAATCGTACAAACATCGAGCTTCCCTTTATAACCATCGAAAATTCGATTGTGGTAAAGAAACCGGAAGATACGAATGCCATCAATGTCACGTCAAATTTTATCACCGAATATCTCTTGTGAATCACGTTAATTTAAGCATGTGTCAAAATATTGTTAAACGTTATTAGAAAATAAAATTTGAGAGACATTTTCGTGTAAGTAATTTTCGCACACACACTAACCACAACTAATATGCTTTGGTGAAGGGGTTTAATAAAAAGTGTCGATGAAACCAATACAGATCTGTACGCTTTTCAGATTACCTGGAACACAATGGTCTCTATTTTTGTACCAAATGTTGTAAATCTTACAAACACAAAGGAAATATCCGGAGGCATTTAAAATACGAGTGCGGAAAAGAAGCCAGGTTTCAGTGCTGTTTTTGTTCTTTTAGGTGCAAGAGGCTGGATTACCTCAAGTTTCATATGAAGTCCACCAAGCATCAACAGAGCGAGATGCGTAACGAAAAATCTTGAGAAGATTTTGAAATGACTTTGTTAATAATTTTAAATAAAGGCTTTGTTTGATAATTTGTTTTTTTGTATTTTGTCATGTTCAGATCTGAACAAATATAATTGATTGATAGATGAAATTTCCAATTTAATTGGTATCTAATATTTTTTTAGGTTTGCGGCGGTTTTACTGCAACCTATGTAACAAATCGTACACTGCTCCGGAAAATTTACGGAGGCACCAGAGAGTCGAGTGTGGAAAAGAAAAAAAGATTTTTTGTGGTTTTTGTGATAAGAAATATTTCTATAAACAGCAGCTTGACAGGCACATGAAAAAACATTCGTTTATTTAATATACTGTTGTAATTGTTAAGGAAATTTGTTGATTTTTTTGCATTATTGTAACGTTAGATTCATTCGTCATAGACTCTTTTATGTTTTTTTATTATTTGTTTTTTATCCATGTTTATTTTAGATCCGCAGCCCGAGAAGAACTTCTTTTGCAAAAAGTGCGGCAAGTCTTACACACTTCGGCGCAATTTGCAGAGGCACGAAAAAGTGGAGTGTCAAAAGGAAAAGAAATTTGTGTGTGCAATATGTCTTCACAGAACATATTACAAGAGCGATCTCCGTGTACATATTTTTAATAAACATGGTGTTCGATGTATTTTATAAATCACGGCTTGTAGTTTACGTACTTAATAAAAATATTTCAACGTTTTCTCTTTTTTACCTATTTAGGATTCAGTTGATTGAATTAAGTATTTATGTGTTTGTGACGACAGATATCTTGAAGCTTTATATTAATTATTACATTTTTTAGCATTTAATAAACGTTACTATTGCGATCGATGTGGAAAGTCATATACTATTAGAAATAACTTGAGGAGACATCAGCGAGTAGAATGTGGTCAAGAAAAGAAACTCAAATGCCATGTTTGTGAACACAAGTTTTACTACAAGCAAGAATTGAACGCACATATGCAAATCAGGCATAACATGTTACCTTTACGTAAAACTAGGTTTTAAGTGATTTTATTTGCTGGCTTATTTGTAATAATATGGAACGGATCTCATTTTTTATGCTCAATGTTTTATGCATGTTTACAAGACTGTAATATCTCTGAGGTTTAAAAGTTAAGCAATAGGCAAATAAATCTTTTCGACAATTGAAAATTGTGTATTTTTAAATATTCTGATTTTTTTTAGGTTTCAGTGTGTGTGTTGTGTTTTCATGTCTTTAATTCACTTTGTTTTGTTGTTACTCATTAGATTCTTGTTCTAGGTTTGATATTCTATCCTTGCACTCGGTGCAATCGTCGGAAGTACAAACATAAGGCTTCGCTTTACAACCACCAACGTTTCGAATGTGGCAAAGAAAAATCTTTTATTTGTCCCATGTTGGACTGTCCGTACAAAACCAAAAGAAAAGGAAGTTTAAAGTCACACATTCTTATTGTACATAAAGGGTAGTTTATTTTGTAATAAATAGTGTGAAATATATGTGTTTAATCCACTCTGTAGTTTTCTTTCTTTTTTTTTTATTCTGAAAATATTAATTTCTTCCATTGATTGATATTTTCTTGCAGGTCACAAATACAAGTGTTTCAAGTGCCATAAACATTACAAGCATAATGCGTCTCTTTGGAATCATGTCAGTTTTGATTGTGGCAAATCACCACGTTTTCAGTGCAATTATTGCCCGTACTTAGCGAGAAGGAAGCATCATTTGCACTCACATTTGCGGGCTACTCACCATTTAGAAATAAAAAAGAAATATTAGTTGTTGTTTTGATTTAATAACACAAAATTGGATAAATCGACTTACCTGTGGATCTAGTGAAAAGGACTTTTTTTTACTTTCCAACAGTAAAATATCTACAAGTTTTAATTGTGGTCTTGTTTTATTAATAAAAGTTCTATAAGTTGACGTTCGTGTTGTTTTAATACAGAAATTTGGTTTTTAGGTACTCTCAAGTTCAAATACGAGTGTCCAAAGTGCCAGAAAACTTACAAACATACTCAGTCTCTTCGTACTCATGTCAGATTTGAATGTGGCATACAACCATCTTTCCGCTGTGAATATTGCCCCTACGTGGCTAAGAGAAAGCATCATTTAAAAGCTCATCTTGTTATAAAACATTAATCTTAGATAATAAATTTTCTTCTAGTTTAGTTTATCTTATTTTACTTATGTAACTAAACTATGTAATTTTTTTCTCTTTGTAGTTAAAACTCTGGAAGTGTGTTATAAAGGCCAAGTGTTAAAGAAAAGCTTACACCGACATCTTCAGTACCAGTGTGGAAAAGACTTTAGTTTTTGGTTTTCCTTATTGTGATTACGTTTCAAAACTAAAGTTCTTATTTGCAAAATTAGTTTCACTAAGTTTACAGTTGTTTTTTTTTAAATCAGTGAAAAGAGAACATTTGCATGTTGGCTTCTTTAATAAATTTTGTAACAATTTTTATCTTAATGTTGTTTGTGAGTGTGCTAATTTGCTTGTGTCAATTTTTGCCACAGTAAAATTTTATTTTTTAGATTTTTGGCGGTCAAGAAGACCCAGTAAATATATTATGGACGAAAATGGCCGATTTCCTTGTGTGAAATGCGGTTCTTCGTACAAGCAGAAGACGCATTTAATTAGACACTTGAATTTCGAATGCGGTGTCGAACCGAAATTCGTGTGCTTTTGCGGACGAAAATTTAAACAAAAAAGCAATTACAAGACACATCTCAAGTGTTTGCATCATATGTAAAAGTCATACTTTTTATAAATATGTATTTATTGAATAAATCTTTTATACGTATTTGTTACTGATTTGTTTTTTGGTCAAAATAAGGTGTTGATTTGGAATTGTGTCGTAGGTTTTACGTCAAGGAATTTTGAAAGGGACAGCGATGGACGGTTTAAGTGTCCCCAGTGTATTTGCAGTTATAAACAGAGAAGTCATTTGATGCGACACATCAAGTATGAATGTGGTGTCGAACCACAGTTCCAATGCCATTTATGCTCGCGCAGATTTAGGCACAAGTGTAACCTTAAATCGCATTATTTGTTTTTCCACAAATCTAAAATGTTGTAATTTATGTCTAAATAAAACTTTAAAGTCTGTTCTTTCTTTGAAATTTTCCTCTGAGGTAGAGAACATTTAGTTCCGTATTTAGGGACATCTCATTTTTTTATTTAGTTATGTTTGGTCAAGCTCGCATTTTCCTGTAATGCTTTAAGCACGAGAATTTTTAATTTATTCACTGATTAAGTTTATGTTTTAGGCATGTTTAGGTACTGTTGCGTGCGTTGTAACAGGCAGTATTCTCGCAAACAACATCTATCAAGACATATCCAATACGAATGTGGTAAACAACCGCTTTTTCAATGCCCTCTGTGTCCAAGAAAATGCAAACGAAATGATATTCTAAGGTTTCATCTGAAGAACATACATAGAATCGAATAACTGCAATGAAAATACTAACACCATTTTATAACTGATAAGCTTCCAAAAATTGTGACTGATTTTTTTAATATTTAGTTATTTTTTCAAATTTTATTTAAGTTAATATTTTTCCTATAAAGCTAAAAAGCTGTTAAATTAATTAGAACTGTGATTTCTAAAATCTATTGTTTTGTAACTGCCATTGTTTCTTAAATGTTCCAATAAAGTTTTAAATACGTGATCATGTTGTTTTCAATTTTTAGGGAATTATATTTTTATTAGTTGTTTAAAATAACGTATTTTTTAGGTTATAGAAGATATTTTTGTCCTTGTGGCAGAAACTACAAAAACCCTGAAAGTTTGTCCCGGCACAAAAGAGAATGTGGTGCTGAAAAAAAGTATTGTTGTCCTTATTGTTCTCACAGAAGTCATAGAAACGACAATCTGAAGCGACATATTTATAACGTTCATCTAATTCACTCTGAAGTAGAAGATAAAAAAAAATTGTAGATTTTTTTAAAATTATTGTAATAAATTTTTTAATTATTTTATATTTATTGCTTTATTTCAAAGTAGAAAGGATTTTTTGGTAACGCATTTATTTAGTTGCAGGCAAATTTGTTTGTTCGTGTGGCAAAAGTTATGCTTCGAATAATAATCTTCGTCGGCACCAAAATGGCTGTGGCAAGGAGGAACGTTTCGTTTGCGGCACATGCCACTATAGAACGCACAGAATAGACCATTTTAAAAATCATATGAAGAGTAAACATGATTTTAAATATGTTTAGTCAATAAAAAAAAAACTTTTTATCTATCTTTGTTTATTTGCTAGTTATTTATTTAGGTCAATACTCTTGTTTTAGGTAATTAGCGATTTTTCTTCGTATTCGTAGTTTCTTTTTAATTTGTGTGTTAAGAATGCTAATAGTAATATTACTTTTTAGGTGATTCTCTTACGCACAATTTTTATAACGGAAAGCAGAAGGAAGGGCATCATTGCTTCAGATGTGACAAGGTTTTCACACGACTGGACAATTTAAAACGGCACATTAAATTTATTTGTGGCATGGAACCACAATTTAAGTGTTCGATCTGTTCGTATGCCTCGAAACACAAATACGTTTTGGCAGTTCATATGAAAAACAAACATTACGAAAATTACCTGTAAACTTTTTCAATAAAAATTGCAACAATTCTTTTCAGTTTTTGTTAGTTATTTTAAGTTGTGATATTATGAAACTAAAAGTGTTTTCACAGTTTTGTGACTTTGAGATTTTTTTCAGGTGCATCAAGGAGATTTGGTTGTCACAAGTGTTCAAAAACATATAAAAACAGAAACACTTTGAATAGGCACATACGCTACGAATGTGGAATTGCTCCACAATTTAATTGTTCTTTTTGTTCTAAATCTTGCTCTCGTAAGAGTAATTTAAAGCTTCATATTCGTTACGTACACAAGTGAGTTGGTAGCAACAAAGGAAAAATACGTTTGGTTCAAGCTTGTAGTTTCATGTTACAATAAAATAAATAAATCTATCAGATCATATTTGAATTTTTTTTTATAGACTTGGATTTTTTTGTTATTTTCTACTTTTAGGCGTCTTCCCTGTGGTGTGGGACATTCCCACAGGCGTTACTTTTAATTGTGTTAAAGAAACGAAATCTGTTTGTGGTTTTGTGTGTCTAATAATGTATCCATTCTACTAACATTAATGTAGTGCCAATTGTTAGAATTAACAATTTTCTTTCCAGGGCGTATCACTACTTTGAAGCAGTTTATGTGTCCGGATTGTCCTAAATCGTATAAATATAAATCTAATTTAGCTAGACATATTCGGTACGAATGCCGTGTGGATCCACAATTTGTTTGTAAATTTTGTCCGAAAGCGTATACCCAGAAGAGCAATCTAAAATCTCATCTTCTCTACGCTCACGGCTGGGAATAAAATTTGTTGCAAATAATATCAAAGAAATAAAGCTAAGTTTGTGGGCAGTACCGATTTTTTATTTCACATTGCTTCTAAATAAAATTCGTGTTGAAAGCATTTGATTTCATTTAAACTCTTGAGCACGTTTTAACTTTCAATTTTTTTCAAATGGGTGACTTAGTTTGTTTATTTTTCAGATAATTACGAACACAAATGCCATAAATGCTGGAAGACTTATAAGTATAAGTGGAATTTACTGAGACACATTCGGTATGAGTGTGGGATGGCTCCTCAATTCGTTTGTAAAATTTGTTCCAAAGCTTTCACTCAGAAAAGCAGTTTGAAATCACATGTTGGCTACATTCATGGTTTTCATGTTACGTTTAAGTAGAATACATATTTTATATTTTTATAAAAAATGATAGGTATACACTAAATATGTTTTATTTATATTATTATTGTCACTTTTATAAATTGTGTTGACATTTCTTTTACAAAATTAGGATGACTTTTGTATATTGTGTTAGATGTTGCGGAATAAATTACTAATCAGGCCATTTAGTAGTTTTTTACCCGCTTTCGTATATTCGTTGTAATTTTACCATTTAATTCATTTTTCTAATTATCTACTCTTTCAGACACATACCAAATCGTCGGTAGACTATTTGCTTGTCCACGATGTAAAAAACGCTACAGATACAGAAGTAGCGTTGGACGTCATATGAAGTACGAATGCGGCACTTTGCCTCAGTTTGTCTGCAGTATTTGCTACAAGTCTTTTACTCAAAGAAGCAGCTTGAAATCTCATACTTTTTCTCTTCATGGTTTTGAAGCATTGAAAAGACTTACTTAGAATTAAATATATGTATTTCTGTTGCATTGAAATAAACTCATTTACTCAAGTATTAGAAAAAGTGCTTGTAATTTCTATTAAGTGTGAAATAATTACATTTTAGGCAATTCTGATGTGCTCTTTTTCAGGTTACTTCGCAATAGACGGAATGATTGCTTGCAAACGCTGCGGAAAAAAATACAAATATAAGAAAAACTTTCAAAGACATTATAGATACGAATGCCAAAAACCGCCACAATTTTGTTGTTATTTTTGTCCTTCTAAGTTTACTCAAAATAGCAGTCTCAAAACACACATGGCAACGCATCATAACAGCATTTTTAAAACTGACAAGTTTTACTTACAAAATCAGAACTGATGGCCTTTTTTTTGTAAATGTTATGATTTCATGGAAATAACAGAACTATCATCCAATTTCTCGTTACAGAATGTTAAAAGTTAGAAAATAGCTCTATTATTTTTGTAACTAAACCGGTTACTTAATTTTCATACTAACCAAATTTTAACTCGAAGCTTTATAGTGTTACATTCATGTTTACTAAGTTATGTAAGTATTTAATGTTGTTATCGAATATTCTTTATATTAAATAAATATAATTTTGACTCAGTTTTGCTTTTTTCGTTTGTAATAATTTTCTGCTTTTATTATTAGTCAGAAATTGTGAGTTGCTTTCAAGACGTTTTGTTTTTAGGTTTGCATCGTTGTTCTAAATGTGGGAAGGGTTACAAACACAGGCCTAATTTGTACCGTCATGTCAAATACGAATGTGATGGCATTTCGCATTTTGTCTGTCTAATTTGCAATAAGGCTTATACCCAAAAAGTGACTCTCAAGCAACACATCTTGGCACTTCACCACGAATTTAAAGACATACTTCTTTCTAACAAACGCTTTCCATAATTTTCTATATTTTTTAGCTTTTTGTAGTGCCGTTGTTGTATATTTTAATTTGCTTCTCCCATACTCATAAATGTGTTCAGTATAATATATTAAAACTATATTCACTGTACACAAAACTTCTAAAAAAGCAACCAGAGGAGTTGTTACCGCGACAGTTTTGTAGGTCAATTATTTTTGATCTAGGAAAATGCAATGGTGGTAGAAAATTAAAATTTTGAACGGCCAAAATTTAATGAATTTTTTGTAATAGATTGTAACGCCGAAATTTGATTTTAGGAAAATATCATTGCCAGAGTTGTGGAAAGTCATATACACACAAACGCAATTTACACAGACATAAGAAGTACGAATGTGCTGGTATAGCACAGTTTAAATGTATACATTGTTCTAAAGCTTTTTTCCAAAAAGTGGCTCTTAATAAGCACGTGATTAATGTACACCGTGATCAAACAATTATATATTTTTAGAAGTTTAATAAAATCGAGAATAAAATATTGTAATCTGATTTTTTTTCATAGTGTGAAGGTGATTAACTTAGTGAAAAAAAGTTATAAATAAATCTTACCGTTTTTTATTTATAAACACTAGACCTTTAATTATTATCATTTTCTTGTAGTTACAGAAGAACCAGTTGTGGAAGGACAAGTTCTTTTTGAATTTATATCAACTGGTGAAGGTTCCGAAGAGAATGGAGTATTTTCTTGTCTTTGTAGCAACTGTGGCAAGGTAGATATTTCTAGTTTATGTTGCAAAACGGTTCTAAACATTTTATCTTTCTCTTTATTTTAGACCTACAAATCAAAGGGAAATTTACAAAGACATTTAAACTATGAGTGCGGTAAACAACCACACATCACGTGTCCTTTGTGTGGTCTTCAAACTAAACACCGCTCAAGTATGAAACGGCATGTTTTGAATCGCCACCCTGGGCACCAGTGTGAATTTAAAGATGTCTAAATGTTGTACATATTTCAAAATAAATTTTAGTTTAATTATTATATTTTTTTGCTTGAGTTTTTATTTTTAGTTATAACAATTTGTATTTTTTTCAGATAATTATCCTTGCCCAAAATGTGACAAATCGTATAAAACACTTGGGTCACTTAGGAGACACATGAATTATATGTGCGGTCGCAAGGGACCACCTCTTTCGGGATACACTCTGTTGAATAACACTTACATCTGTAATCAATGCAATAATCCTTACAAATCCAAGAGTTCCATAAGACGTCATCTTGTTTACGAGTGTGGCAAAGAACCTAACGTCAAATGTCCTATTTCTGGTTGCACTTATAAATCTAAACATAAAGCTCGAATGACTCAGCATGTGCTAATGGTGCATAAGTTGTATTTATGATTCGTCCATTTTTTTTTGTTTGTTAATAAAACATTAATTTTTTTATTGTTTTTGATTTATTTTTCACAAAGATGCATTTAGTATGTTTTAAATATTTATATTAATAATTTCTTATTTTTTAGGTGAAGCTAAATATTATCAATGTCCAGAATGTCCAAAAAATTTCAAACAAGTCAGTACTTTGCGAAGACATATAAAATACTACTGTGCAAAACGAAGACCAACGCTTTCTGGTTATACCGTAATAAATAATTATTTCATATGTGACAAATGTGACAAGAGATACAAATCTAAGGGGTCGGTAAGGCGTCATCTCGTCTATGAGTGTGGAAAAGTAGCATCGATCAAGTGTCCAATTTTGGGATGTTTCTATAAGTGCAAAATTAAAAATCGAATGTCGGAACACCTTAAAATGTTCCACAAAATAACTTGTAAAATATAGTCTTAAACTAACATTTAGTTTTCTTCTAAACCTGTAACAACCTTGATTGTCTTTTTTTTTTGATCGGTTGTTTCTTGCAGGCGTGGAAACTTTGCGATACAAGTGTACAAATTGCGGCAAAGTTTACTCAAAGTTTTATTCTTTCGACCATCACTTACGATACGACTGTGGAGACCAAGTAGTAATTTATCGATGTTCGGTGGGAAATTGTCAGTTTGCCACCAAAAGAAAATTCAACTTAAAAATGCACATTTCAGCAAAGCATAAAGTAGACATAAAGAAAATAGATTTGTAACTTTTTAATTTTCAATAAAAATTATGTTTACATGTGTTTTATTATTCTGTGACTTGCTAGATCTTCATAGATTGTTTCTTGCAGGATCGGATTTGCTTCAACGTACATGCCCAAACTGTCATAAAGTATACACTAAAGCGCACTCTTTGGACTATCACAGAAGATACGACTGTGGAGAGAATGTTATTAATTATTATTGCCCTATTAAAAATTGTCAGTACGTTACGAAAAGAAAATTTGATTTAAAGAGACATCAAAGGGGCAAGCATGGAAATGAAACTTTTGAATAATTGTACCAAATAAATTGAATAAATTTTTGTTATACATTATTTTCCTCTCGAAATGCACTTTTATTATTAGTAGAAACATTTAAACTGATTTAAAGTTGATTTTCGACTTGGTCGTGATTTAGTTTGAAACTGGTTCTTTATTGATTCAATTTTTTGTTTAAGGTGAAGAGTGGGTGTGTAACAGATGCAGTAAAACGTACAAGAAGAAGTCTTCACTGGATATTCATGTTAGATATGATTGTGTTAGTGTACCTCGTTTTAACTGCACAGTAGCGGGTTGTTCGTATAAAAGTAAAAGAAAATCTGATTTAAAGAAACATGTATATCGTAAACACTTTCCAAAAAGTTGGAAAGAACGCAAACAATAAAGCTTTTGTTTCAATTTGTTTTTCTTGTTTTGTAATTTCGACAAACTTGTTAGTTTGTGATTTTTCTACATATAATAAGTGATTTTATTTTCCGTAGGTAATTTTAACAATTTTTCAGGTCATCTCTTCACTTGTGGAAATTGCTCGAAAACATACGATAAGGAAAAATCCTTTTATAACCACGTGAAATATGATTGTGGACACGAAGAATTATATCGCTGTACTTACAATTTATGTGATTACAAAACTAAACGAAAGGAAAATCTTAAAAGACACATTGCGACACAACATAAAGTGGTTAATTTAAATGTGTGCATCCAACAATATTAACTGGAGAAGCTATTAGATCGTTTTGATATTTTATTACATCATTATATTAAATAATGGTCGAAGATAATAGACTTATTACGTTTAAATAAAATTTATTTGTTGAATTGTAGAGTAATTTTTTTAAATAAATGGACAAAAGAAAATTTGCTTGCTTTTCCAGTATTTTTTGATATGTTGCTAAATGGTAGGACTGCTTTATAGGTAGTGAGACATTATATTTAATTGTGTATGGAATTTTAAAAACAGTTTTTATGATTTCCAAAAAATATACCAAAAAGGTACAACAATTTGATTTTTTGATTAACCTATAAGTGAATATATTTATAGGTAGGTTTTAGGGTTGCTTTATTTTTTACCTTAAAATAAAACTCTTTGTTTTAGTAAGTACAAAATATTTATTTGCTCTAATACCAAAAAAGTTTGATTGTTTTCTTTATGTTGTAGATGGAGGAGTTCACGAGTGTCCTAAATGTAATAAACGTTATACAAGAAAAGCTTCTCTATATGTTCATATGAACTTAGATTGTGGTAAAGGAGCTTTTGTGTGTACGCACTGTGGACATAAAACTGCCCGAAAGTGCAATTTAAAGCGTCATCTTATTACCATTCACAAAATCATTTCTGATTTTGAGAAATATATGTCTAAGGAAATCTAACACTTACATTGGGTGGGCATTTAGAGAAAACATAGTAAGGATGTGGTAATATTCTAACAAAGAACGTTTTCAGGTGGTAAATATCGTTGTTCGAACTGCGATAGAGCATATGTTTATAAAAGGGGTTTAAGTGCTCATTTAAAATTCCAATGTGGGAAGGAACCGGCTTTTTGGTGTACACTTTGTGCGAAGAAATTTAGACAAAAAAGCAGCTTAAAGTTACATATGAAAAAACAGCACTGAATCGTTTTGTTTGAATAGCAAAATCTATTTTTTTCTTTGTACCTAAAATTAAAATAAAATGTATTTTTAAAGGAGACAAGTTGTTTGTCGGATTCTTAAAAAAAATTTAGTACAGGAGGAATATTGGCTTATTGCTGTATTTTGTACATGTACATAAAAAAGAAAGAGATGTTACTTCGGTCAGGACGTATACCAAACTTCTAGATGTAGGTAGTTAGTTGTAACCCAGTAATATAGCTTTTGGGCATCGAGCATTTAGGTTAGTAGACCAGTACTGCATGTTGTATTTTTGCAATAAATTTTTTTAAGTTGTTGATTTATTTGTTATAATTTTGTACAATTTATTGTTGGTTGGGGATAACTTTTTTGTTTTTAAGTGTTGTAATGGATTTTGTATTTTTCTAATTTTTCAGAGTTCCGTAGTGCTCTTTTGAAACGAGTTGATTTCACCGATAATATCTGTCCAGTCTGTCGGAGAGTGTTTAAACGAAAAGATCATGTACAACGTCATTATTTAGAATTGCATATTTTTAATCAAGAAACCATGGGATATCCTTGCACGTCATGCGATAAATTCTTTAAAAGAAGATACATTTTAGACAATCACATGAAAACATGCACAGGGTCACCAAAATGTCAACTTTGCAACATTTCGTACCCCAAATTTGGGCAACTCATCCAGCACATGAAGAGTGTTCACAATGCTATTATCAAATAAATCACATAATGCCTCATTCACCTACACTTAGCATAAGTAATATTTTAAGTATTCTTATGGTTTTAGGGACAATTTGTTAAATAAAACATGTTTGTAACAATTTTGTTTTACTTTTACACCTATTTGTTTCCTTTTTTATTTTTGTTAATTGTATTATTTTCAGATTTTGATGAAGTTTCTGCTCTCTTAAAAGCAAAACCTACTTCGATTTATCCTTGCATCGTATGTAAGAAACTCATGTCTAAGGGAAATCTCAAGCGGCATTACATTACCCAACATTTAACCGATAAAACCAAGAAGCCAAAGAAGAAGTCCAAAAACACTCAATTCCAAATTTAAACGAGATGTTTCAAGACAATTTATTTTAGTCGAGATATTTTTTTAGTTTTGAATTGGGGTTATATACTTTTAGAGTTCTTAAGAGACTTTTTTTAAGCCAAATGTTAAGAAAATATTTTTGTTTAAATAATTTTGTATTTTGTTTTTGTAATAAATGAATGGGGGTTTATTTTTGTTAATTTTTAATAATTGACCGGGTCATGTTTTCAGATAAGCTAATTCCAAGAGCAACCATGTCTTTGTATCAAAGTGTTTCAAGAAGTTTCAAAAAACGAGAGTATCATTTTGAAATGTGAGCTGAGCTCTATTAAATATAGTATGCTTCTTTCAATGCATTTTTTTTATATCTAAGTGTTTTTTGTTATTTAATTTTTGGTTTGCATGTTTAGATAACGATTAAAGGTATTTTGTTGTAAGTTTTGTTTTGATGGCTTCTAAGAATGTGTCTGTTTTAGCTCGCTTTGGTGTCCTCTACTACACTTGCATGAGATGCGGAAAATCTTACAAAAACCAAACGAGTTTAAGTCGGCACACACATCACGAATGTGGAAAAGCGCCTAAATTTCCGTGTCCATTTTGCAAGAAAATGTTCAAGAGAAAAGATCGAGTCAAGACTCATTTCAAAGACTGTCATCCGCAAATGGGTCCTTTTGAAAACTTTGTCAAGTCACAAATATATGTCTAGTCTTTGTAGTCATTAAAATAAATAAAAATTACTATTGTGCAGTTGGCTACATTTTAGATGTTGTTAGTTTACTAGTGTTTGTTCATGGCTGTTGTATTTTTCAAGTAAATTAAAAAATTTTTGTTTTAGGTTTTTTAACAAATTTGGAAAATTTGCATCAGAGGTACTTCTGCAAGAATTGTTCTAAGAGCTATAAACACAAAAGGCATTTATCCAGTCACGTGCGCTATGAATGTGGAAAAGAACCAAGTTTTGAGTGTATTGTTTGTAAAAGGAAATTCTACCAAAAGTACACACTCAATGCTCATTTAAGACAGACTCATAGTCTGGATATATAATTTGTTAGCAGTGTATTATTTAAAACATAATAAAATTTAGAAAAACTCTCACCACAACTTCTTATTGTTTTTCTAGTTATGTTCGTCTTTGTGCTTTTTTCCATATTTTTTTTTAGAAATACTCGTAAATTTAATAATATTGTTTTAGGTAATTTAAAGAAATTTGTTTGTCCCAATTGTAACAGAAGGTACATTCACAAGAATCATTTAATGAGTCATCTTAGATACGAGTGTGGTAAAGAACCAACGTTTTTATGCCAATATTGCTTCAAGTCGTTTCATCAAAAGTCAAATTTGAAGGCTCATCTAAAAAGGTGCAAACTGGTCGTTGCTCCTGCTACTTAAAATATTTATTTTGCTTATAAAAGGACTTTATTTGATTTGCAAATTTTGTGTGAAGTGTGAAAGAAATAAAAGGTTTATAGTTTATTTTTTTGTTTGCTCTTTTCTCTGTAAATTTTAGGTAAAAAGGACTGTAATCACCTTGCTTATTCGATTGTTTTAGGCCCAAAATCTGTATCCGTAAAATGTGGGATACATACAATATTCAAATGTGGCAAGGAATTGTATGTTACAACATTGTTTAAATAACATTTACATAAAAATTAAACACTATTTCCTAAAATAAAATTGCTTATTGTTTTATTCGTTTAAATTTTTCGTACTAAAAGAGCATGCATTTTAAATCAACTACTACGGTGGTAATCACTCACATCTTTTTAGGAATACCTGCATTTTATTGTCCTTCTTGTGGAAAGCAATACAAATACGCTCCAAATATGCGAAGACATATGAAATACGAATGTGGAAAAGCTCCATCTTTTTTCTGTGACTATTGTTGCAAGCCTTTTCACCAAAAATCTAACCTTAAGGTTCATATGAAACGTTGCAAGTTGTTTCCTCACATTCCGAGACCGACTGTTGTAGATAAGTTCAATTAGAGTTTAAGAATGTGTAGCATAATAATATGTAGTTTCTTGAATAATAAATGCCTATAAGGAAGTGCTTTTTTTAAATATAAAACCAACGGACTTAGTTTTTTTAATAGCATGTTTCCGTTTCAAAGTTTGACCGCTGGTAATAATTTTTTTTTGATTCTAGTTATTAATGCCTATTTCTGCTATGATTGTGGCAAGCAATACAAATATTCACATTCATTAAATAGACACAAAAAATACGAATGCGGCAAGGCGCCAAAATTTGAATGTATTGTTGATGGATGTAACTACAAATCAAAAAGGAAGGACAACCTTAATGCACACATTAGGACTCTTCATCTCAAAGAACTTAACATAACAATCTCCTAATCTTCAGTTGTATCTAGATAGTTTAGTTTCCAGATAGTTTAGGATAATAGTATAGTTTGTATCTCGTTACAATAAAGTTTACTTTACAAAACCAATTTTTTATTTGTTTCTTATTTATATCTGTTCGTATTACACATTGTGATTCTTTTTTAGGTCTGCCGAACTCTGGAGGTGGTAACAGAGAACAGTACACATGTATGAAATGTAATAAGAGTTACATGTATAAAGTGACTTTTAAAAGACATATTAAGTATCAATGTTCAAGAGTACTACCGAAATTTCAGTGTCATTTGTGCACCCATTCTTGTAATTATAAAAGTAATTTAAAGAGTCATTTGTTACATAAGCATAAATTTAATGTTGAAAACCTGAAAGAATTGCAATAATATTTTACAAATTATAATTGTATTACCAAATAGAAGATATTTTTTAATTAGGTTTTTGTTTTATTTTTGTTTTTTTTTAGGTACTTGTCGCAACACTAAAGAATTTTGATACATACTTTAAAATAATTTTGTATGTTTTATAATCTTGTAGCTCTTATATTTACAATTAGTTATGTTTGTTCTTAGTTCTACTAACCCATTAATAAAATCGTTGGTGTACTTTTATTGACGTAATAAATTTTCAGACAAAATTTACCGTAACAGAAGGTTACGCATGCAACTAAGTGATGAAATGGATCGAAAGCAATTTTGCTGTGGTGGCTGTAACCGCTGGTACAAATATCTTCACAATTTGAAATCTCATCAAAAATACGAATGTGGTAAAGAACCACAATTTGTGTGTTCTTACGAAGGATGTTCTTTTAAATCTAAGAAAAAGGGCAATCTCAAACAGCATATTTTTAACAAACATGGAATTGATTTAATCGGATAAGTTGTTAAGATTTTTTGTATAATAAACGATAATGAAGCATTAATTATTTTATTTATTTTATAATTAAACAATTTTCTACTCTTAAAAACTTAAGAAAAGTACTTTTTTAGGTGCTGTGAATAAGCCTTTCTGTTGTCCAAACTGCCCTAGAGCCTACAAGTACCTGAGGAATTTAAAGGCTCATCTGCGGTGTGAATGTGGTAAAGAGCCACAATTTGCATGTCAGTATAAAGGGTGCACTTTTAGAGCCAAACTTAAAGGGAATTTGATAAAGCATATGAACAATAAACATAACCAAAGACAAGTTCAAGAACTTAGTTTGGATAATATAGAAATTTCTAAGACAGATTGAACTATAATTTTGTTACGATTTTGTCTAATTGTTTAAATAAAGATGTTAATATAATGATTTTTGTCTATTTTTATCTTTGTGTTATTGGATGTTGCATTTCAACGTTTTCTGTCGAGTTCCTCGCTGATTATTTGCAGTTTTAGGTGGAAGACCATATTCATATAAAACTCGGGATAAAACTGGACTTACCAATCAATTCTATTGCGACAACTGCCATCGTTCCTACAAGTACTACAGGAACTTGCAGTCTCATCAGAAGTTAGAATGCGGCAAAGAGGCAAAATTTTTGTGTTATTTTGCTGGTTGCTCTTACAAAGCTAAAATTAAAAGATATCTTCATATGCATATATTGAACAAACACTCAGATAGTCTTAATAATTTATAATGTTACTGTAGTTATCTAACCTAATAAAACGATATTACTGTTTCTCTCTTAATTTACTCATTTTGGTGTCTTTCAGGAACGTACTTTACTTGTGACAAGTGCCATCGTGCGTACAAGTGGAAGAAAAATTTGAAACAACATCAGAAGTATGAGTGTGGTAAAGAACCACAATTTGTGTGTCCTTTTGAAGGTTGCACTTACAAAGCTAAAGTTAAAGTAAACATGAAGCAACACTTAAGCAGTAGAAAGCATAAATCTGAAACATCTTGCTAGTGTTTATATTTT
The DNA here is from genome assembly GCF_015345945.1 of Tribolium madens. Classification (NCBI taxonomy): domain Eukaryota; kingdom Metazoa; phylum Arthropoda; class Insecta; order Coleoptera; family Tenebrionidae; genus Tribolium; species Tribolium madens. The sequence goes on from NW_025401069.1 coordinate 8,359,412, forward strand.
TTAAGAATCTGATTGTAATATAAAGTATTTTAGGCGAAAGCATTTCATACGGAGTCAACGAACACGTCTGTATTAATTGCAATCGATCTTATAGATGGAAAAGAGGACTTAGACAACACCAGAAATACGAGTGTGGAAAAGAACCTCAATTTTTTTGTCCTATAGAAGGTTGTATGTACAAAGCTAAAGTAAAAGGAAATGTAAAGCAACATATGATTAAAAGACATAAAGAATACGAATATTATTTCTAACTTGTATTCAGATAGGTTAAGTTAATGTATATTTGCTTGTACCAAACTTACAAAATAAATTTCTTTGAGGAAACTGTGTTGCATGTCTTATGTAGCGTAATAGATTTTAATTGTTTTAAATTTTTGTTTTTTTACTCTTACATTTGTTTTAGCAGAAAAGAGATATGCTTGTGATAAGTGTGATAAAAGTTACCGTTGGAAAAGGGGCTTATGGGAGCATAAGAAGTATGGGTGTGGTAAAGATCCATCTTTTACCTGTCCCATATCAGGTTGCACTTACAGAGCTAAAGCCAAACGATTTATAAAAGCTCATGTTGCATTGAAGCATGGTATTCGATAATTTTGACAATTCTGTAAGTATTGTACACATTATTATTTATCTATTTTTATTCATTTTATATTCATTGTCTGAGATAAGATTTTATTTTCAGAAAAATGTTTTGAGTTATTTTTATGTAAGTTACTATCCAAATACAATACTGTACAAATATTCAGAAGACTAAGCCGAGGCTTAATAATCCTATGTTGGTTGTAGTTCTTACTAGAACAGACTCTTATAGCCAAAAGAAGTGTTTAACTTCTTCTTCTCTAACTTCTATACTTCAATGTTAAAAAATATTTCTTTAAATTTCTGCATCCACATTTATTCATTGTGTTCAGATTTTTACTTATGTATGTTAAAATTAAACAGGGAAATAGTGATCCGAAATAAACAAGAGGTTGTAGACCGTAAAAACGTAGTTGAACAAAATTTACAGTCTCAACAGTGTAAGAAGTTTTATTGGTTTTTTATTTTCTGTTTTAAATCTAATCTTATTTATCAGGAGGTAAAATTTCAATTGGAATAATTATTATGTGTATGTATTTATTTGTGTTACTTCTCTGAAATAAACTTTTTGTTTTAGGAAAGTCTTTTGGGTGTCATTTATGTCAAAAGCGGTACAAATATAAATCAGGATTGGGACAACACTTAAAATACGAATGTGGGAAAGAACCACAGTTTGCTTGTCCTGAAGAAAATTGTAATTATAATAGTCACAGGAAAGATAATTTAAGGTCGCATTATTTAAGAAAACATGTAAATATTACAAAAAATAATAATAAATAAAATTTTGTTTGTAAATGACTTTATAGTTAATAAAATAATTGTGATTTTTGTGGTGGTTGTTAATGCTTAGCTCAAAAATATAAACCACTTTATATGTGCACCTCTTTTTTACTTTGCTGTTTGGTTTATGTTCATATTTGTACGTTTTGTCGCCTATTAGTTGAATGGGAAAAATTACCGTCATTCGAAGACAATTTCAGAACAAGCGCAATTATTGGAAATGTCAGTATTGTTGGGACTATTTTAACAAAAAATAATAATTGTGAGATCAACTAGATAGGAAATACTTAAATATATTTATATGTATTTGGGTTGTGTTTAATTATTGATGCTAAAGATTCAACAGTATGCTAAAAGTTAAGAGGTATGTAAATTGAAATTATTACTGGTGTAAAAGTATTGACGTGAAAGTGAATTGCGCATTTGTTACAAATGTATTGAATCACTTACAGAAGTTTTAGTTTTGGTCAGATGTAAATTACAAAAGAATAGAAATATTTAAAAAACTACATGAAGTAGGTATTGTGTAACTTAAAACATATTACTTGCTTTTGAAGCTTCAACTGTAGCCTATAATAGAAATGCACTAATATGTGTGAGTTTATTTGCTGTCACCATAACATCGTTTATTTTTCAGATGTTCGGTATACGTGTGGCAAATGCAATCGCATGTATAAATATAAGTCTGGTTTAGCTCAACACATCCGCTACGAATGCGACCAAGAACCACGTTTTCGTTGTCCAGAACCTAATTGTCCATACAGATCCAAAAAGAAGGGTAACGTTAAGATACATGCCATGAGTCAGCATAAAAATTCTAAATACTTGTATATAAAATTTGCACTTATGACTGGATTTATATTTGATGGATGTGATATTTCAGGACACCGCTATCGTTGCAAAAGATGTAAACGAATGTACAAATACCTCGGCAGTTTGAGGCAACATCAGAAGTACGAATGTGCAAAACCACCACAATTTGAATGTCCGGATGCTAATTGTTCTTACCGATCGAAGGTCAAGTCCAACATGAAACGGCATTTTAAAGTTATTCATCAGTAAAATGTGTTGCGAATGTGGTTGATTTTTATGCAGAATACAGCTTGGTTTTGAGTTCTAGGTTCTAGATTTTTTGTTTGTGCAAACCTAATTGTGTACTTGCTTTGAGTGGGTATTTTGCATAAAGACTATCAATATCAAACGAAGAGCCAGTTTAATGGGTGTGCTAATACTAAACGAAAATTCAATTGTGGCCTAAATACGAAAATATGCACAATATATGTATCAAAAATTATATGCATGTAAAAAGTTTCATTAAATAGTACAAAAATCTCATATTTTTACTAAGCCGCAAATGGGTTATTTTAATTTTTTATTTACATGTACACTTTTTTTTTTCTTTTATGCTCTTGTTAGAATATTTTTGTTCTGAATTAAGTTCACATTAAAAACAAACATTTTTTTAGGTGAAACTGTTTTTTTCTTAATAAATCAAACAATGATAATCTTGAGTATTATTATTTTTTGTTTCGCATTAGGTAGGCAATTTACTTCTTCAATTTAATACAGGTTTTTTTTGTAGGTGATTTCAAATGTGACCAGTGCTTCATTCGTTCTTACAAAAATAAGAAGTCTCTTCTTAGACATCTTCGCTACGAATGTCACAAGGATCCTGCTTTTTGTTGTCCTTACTGTTCTCATAAAGCCAAATATAAGAATACGTTGCTTACACATATTAAACAAAAACATCGAGCTATGATTTGTGATAAAATTTTTGTTTAATAAATTTCTCTTAAAGCTAAGTTTTGATTTGACTTTTTTGGTTTGTTCTAGGTTCATTCGTTCACGTTTGCGGAAAATGCGGCAGAGTGTATCGAAGACGGCGTTCTTTGCAGCGCCATTTGCGTTATGAATGTCAGAAGGAGCCGACGTTCTTGTGTTCTTATTGTCCTTATAAAGCCAAACAAAAGAGTAATCTTGTTACGCATTTGAGTTCGAAACATTCAGATAGAAAATAAATTATTTTCAATGAAGCATTTGCTTAATTGAGATGCTTTTCTTTATTTAGATAGATAGCGTAAAGCTAACGAAGATTTGATTGTTTGATTTTGGCTGTTGCAGGTAAATCGTATCGGTGTGAAAATTGTGGTAAAAGCTACATGTGGAGGTGCGGTTTGAGTCAACACAAAAAATTCGAGTGTGGAAAAGACCCCCAATTTTGGTGCAATATGGAGGATTGTAATTTTAAGACTCACCTGAAAGGCAATCTGAAACGGCATATCCGCAACAAACATAAAGCTAATAAATTTGTAATACAAATAGAGAAAATAAAAAGAAAATAATAATTTGCTTTAGAGCGAGGGTTTTGATTTTTCACTTGGATTTTAATTTTTTGTTGAAATTTTTTCAGTTTAATCCTTTTGAATTCTTTTTTTCGATTGTAGATTCTTCCTATGGTTGTCCAAAGTGCGGTCGTTTATACAGGCTTTCTAGTTCGCTTCGAAGACACCTTCGTTTTGAATGCCAGAAAGAACCTTCATTTAAATGTGATCATTGTCTATACAAAGCCAAACAAAAAGTCAATCTCGTGGCACACATCGCGGCTAAACATCCACGCTCAAATGTTACTATAAACTAATGTGCAAACTTGTATATTGATTTTTTTCTCACACCTAACTTGCTTTACTTTTAGGTAACTTCGATGGTAACTCATTTGCTTGTGCAACTTGTGGAAGGGTGTACAAAGCGAAAAGATCATTGTGGAGACACCAAAAATATGAATGTCAGAAAGAACCTGCATTTAAGTGTCCCATTTGTCCTTATAGAGCTAAACAAAAATCTACAGTTGTGGGTCACATGATGAGCAAACATCAGTTTCTTAGTCAACAAAAGCATCAGTCTTACGAGTTTGTTATGCTTACTAAAAAATAAATTTGATGTTATTTAGTTTTCAATAAAAATATCTGTAAATGAATGCTTTTCTGGATTAATATTAGAATGACATATTTCTTGTTTTTACCTGCGTTTACGAATTTGTTGGGTTTTAAAAAAATCAGCTCAGTTTACAGAAGATGTGACTGCTACACTGAAGCAATGTTTGCTTCCACTTTTTTTATTTTTTTTATTTGTTTAGTAGCTTTTAATTTTTTTGTCATAGTGCAACGTATGTTCTGATTTATTTTATTACGTCGTCAATTCTAACGAATGGATTGAAAACGAAAATTTCTAGATAAAGTAATAATTAATTTTATTTATTTTTCTTGAGTACTTTAAAGATTTTCAGCTTTTAATAACAGTATTTGTTGATTTATTCATTTTGTGTTTTAGGGTCACGTTTTCGGTGCGATGTTTGTTCTAAAGGGTACAAACATTTCGCTTCTTTATGTCGACATAAGAAGTTTGAATGTCAGAAAGAAGCAGCTTTTCAGTGTTTTTTTTGTCCATACAAATGTAAACAGAAAAATTACATTAAGTTACATACTCAAAGGAAACATAAAGATTACATTACGGTATAGATGTATTTACTAAATTTAAAATTTTAACTAAAGTGGATTTGATAGTTTATTATTTATGTAAAATGATTTAGTCTTAGGTAATAAAAGTACTTAGTATAGTTTTGTATCGGGATGTGTTTAATATTTTGATTNGATTTTGTATGTATTTTAAAGAATAATATATTATGTAGCTTTAAGTTAATAATTTGTAATACGAATTTCAAAGAACTCAACTTATCTATTACAACAGATAACCGAAAAATATTAATTAATTTAATTTTTAAGAAAGTGATTTCCATGCAAGTAATATAAAATAAATATCTCTAGATTAAAGTTACTAACAATACTTGTTTTAGGTCAGTGGCGTTGTCAGTATTGTTCCAAAAATTATCGAAATAAAAAATCTTTTTGGAAACACCAGAAGTACTATTGTCAAAGTGATCGAGCATATCATTGCACCAATTGTTCTTATAAAGCTCAAACCAACTGGAACCTCAAAATACATTACGATGCTGTACATTTAAAATTGCCAAGAAATAAATAAAAACCAATAATTTGATTTTTTTAATTTTATTATAAGAAATAGCTGTAAAATTATTCATTACTATAGTAGGTACCTATTATTTCTTTTTTCTTAGTCTTAAATTTTTAGGTAAACTCTTTTGTGCTCTGTGTGGGAAGTCATACAAACGGAAAAGTGCATTTAACTACCATAAAAAATACTATTGTCAAAATGAGCCAGCTTTTTCTTGTCAGTTTTGTCCTCACAAGTCTAAAAGTAAATGGAATTTGAAAGTTCACGTTTATCACGTTCATATGAAAAGATTAAAATAAAATATTTATTGTACGTTTTTAACTTTATGTAATTTTTTATTAATTTTTTTTCTTTTTTAGGTCAGTTTTTGTGCAATACTTGCGGAAAGTCTTACAAGAGGTTGAGTGGTTTGAATCATCATCGAAAATTTTATTGCCAAAAAGAGCCAGCTTTCAAATGTAAATACTGTCCAAGGAGGTACAAAAGCAAGTGGAATTTAAAAATACATGTATATACTTTTCATAAACAATCAATCTGGACATTTTGAATAAAATGCAATATCAGGAACCGAGTTTAGTTTTTACACCCTTGAAAATATCCTTTTGGACAATTTATAATTTTAAAGTATTTTTTTTCTTTCAGGTTACTCTTACACGTGTCAAACGTGTGGAAAATCATACATGTACAAAACAAATCTGAACCATCACATCAAATTCTATTGCTAAAAAGAGCCAACGTTTAGCTGCACGCATTGTCCATACAAGGCTAAAACTAAAGGCAATCTAAAAATTCACTTTAATGGAGTACATCTGAAAATAAAGAGGAAAAGATCTGTCAAAAATTTGAAATTTGTTAATGTTTTTATTCCAGAAAATAAATAATTCTGTAATTTGTTTTTCTTTTTTTGAGAATTGATCTTTAAATATTACACCGCAAACGTCACAAAAATGACTCTTTTATGACTAAATGACAACCTTTCAGGCATGGAATAAAAAAATATATAAAATATTTTTTTTGCTTATGCGTTTTAACTTTTATCATGACATTACCAATGTTGTCTCTTGTCTCTTTCGCTGCTTCAGCAATTTCTGGTGACATGGATTTTAGATCATCAGTATTAAACATTTTGTTACTAGTCATCCACTAGAACACTTGCGATACTGAGGCGTGATGTTTGTTATGTTTTTATTGCAAAGCGTTCTGATTATTTTCTTTATTTACTTGGTAATTATAGTTGCTCTTTATTTACTCTTGATCTGGATACGTTTGCGGATGAAATAGTGTATGTTATTTAGAGTAAAAGTGAGTTTATGTGGCTAAGGTGAATCAACTAACTGAATAAACGTTCAGCTTCGCCACATAAAATATCATTTTTACTCTTGACAACAAAATATTAGTTATTTATTATACAAGACGATAAAGAAATTGTTTATTTTTGTGTGAAAAGGTTAAGTTTACGAGTGACGAAGTCACGAGTGGACTTTTTTCTCGAATAGATAAACAATCTTTATCGTCGTGTATAATATTTCGTTTTATTTTGTACTCACATACCAGAATTTTTTGAATATAAACAGTAGATAAAAATTACTTTATTTCACTAGACGATAAAAGACTACTTTATCCACTGAAATTAGGTGATCAAATATGAACAGTAGATAAAAATTACTTTATTTCACAAGACGATAAAAGACTTCTACTGAAATTAATTGATTAAAGCACTCTATAACATTGAGTACAAAATAAACTGTTTTTTTTTAGGAAAATACGAATGCGGAACTTGCGGGAAAAAATATAGGCATAATCCCTCATTGTGGAAACATGTAAAATATGAGTGTCAAAAAGAACCCAGTTTTGCTTGCACCTACTGTTCATACAAGGCCAAAACTAAAGGAAATTTGCAAATTCACATTAACGGTGTACACCTGAAAGTGAAGAGAGTTAAAAAGACTATATTTTAATAAAATGTTATAAATCACAAAATTGATAAATGCCATGCTTTGGGGACGCTGTTTATTTATGTTTTTTTCAGGCTAAAAAATACTTGTACGAATGCTGAAAGAAGTAAATTATGTAAACATTGAAAATAAAAGCAAATGAGTAAAATTTTGTTTTTCTTCATTTAATTACATGTTTTATTTTTTATTTTTTTTTAATTTGTACATATTTTTTTTGACTATTTCAGAAAAATACGTATGTGGAAAGTGCGGCAAGACGTACAAGAAACTTTCTGGGCTTAGGAGGCATCAGGGAAAAGAAAATCCCACCTATTTTAAATGTCCTTACTGTTCTTTTCAATCAAAGCGAAAATTTAACGTTAAGCAACACATCAATGGTGTCCATTTAAAATTACGAAGAACAAGACAAAAGTGATTGCTAAATAATAATGAAGTACAATAATTTGTTTTTAAGAAATGTGCTTAACTTATTCTTTATTTTGATTGTCTCATTTGATCATCTTTCAGGTGTTAGATTCATCTGTCAAACTTGTTTACGTTCATACAGTCATAAGGAATCACTTCACAAACATATCAAATACGAGTGTCAAAAAGAGGCCACTTTCTGTTGTCCGCAGTGCCCTTACAAAGCTAAGAGAAAAGAAAATCTTAAAGCGCATATTAACCGTATTCATTTAAGAATAAAGTACTAACTCGAGATGAAATAAATTTTTTTCAATTACATATTTGTGTTTTAATGGGTGTTTGGTATTGCTTTCGATAACTGTTTGAAAGTTTAAAAATGTTGTTTATTTTAGGAAAATTTTCTTGTGAGACTTGTGGAAAAGCTTACAAGCACAAGGTGTCTCTTCAGAAACACATAAAATTCGAGTGCCAAAAGGAACCAAGTTTTTGTTGTCAAGTGTGCCCATATAGGGCGAAGCTGAAAGAAAATTTGAAGGCACATTATCTACGCGTTCATAATTGTGTTCCATCAACTTGGTCTCTAATAAATAAATTTTTATAATAGCTTTTATTTCTTCCTCGTTGGCAAATTTATTCTTTTAATAGAATAGAAATAACACACTATTTACCCAAACACCAAACGTTTATTTAACCCCTACGTGTTCCGAGTAGAAAGTGGATATTTTTCTCATCTGAGAATGACCACTATGTGATCGAAACACGTTAAATAAACGTTTGGTGTTTGGGCAAATAGTTTGAGTTATTTTATTCACAGCACCAAGAGGTCCAGAAAGAAAATATTTTTTTAATAGAATTATCTAATCATTATTAATGCATAATATTTTTAGGATCATTTGTTTGTGCTACTTGTGGAAGACGTTACAAGCATAAAAAAACACTTCGTTCTCATATTAGATATGAATGTGACAAAGAACCTTCTTTTGCCTGTACATATTGCTGTTATAAATCTAAAACTAAAGGGAATTTGAAATCACACATTACTAAGATTCATATGAAGCCATTGAAGTGAGGAAAAAAAACCTAATATTGCATCTGTTAAATAAAATATATTTTTAATGAAACCTAAGCTTTTTAATTAGAATTTACTTACACCTAGGCTTACTTTTAGGAGTATTGTTAATAACACTCGAATATTTTTCAGCAATTTTCGATTGTGGAACTTGTGGTCGGAAATATCGGCATGTAAGGTCACTTAAGAAACATCAGAAATATGAATGTCAAAAAGAACCGACTTTTCTCTGCGAATTCTGTTCGTACAAATCGAAAACTAAGGGAAATTTAAAGATTCATGTGAATAATGTGCATTTAAAAAATAAAAAGAAACTTGTTCCATTTATTAAATAAAAGATTGGCGTCTATTATTTTTGCGAATGCTTTTGCTTGCTGTGTTTATTAATTTAGTGAGTATTGAATAAAATTTTGATATGCGTAGTGCGTGTTCCCGTTTTAATGCAATTAATTTCAAATATTTTTTTTTTTTAGGAAAATTTGTTTGTGTGACATGTGGTAGAAGATATCGACATAAGGTCTCTCTTCAAAAGCATCTGAAATATGAGTGTCAGAAAGAACCTTCATTTTTTTGTCCATTTTGCTCCTATAAAGCTAAAAGAAAAGGCCATTTAACAGTTCACTGTAGACGCATGCATTTTGACAAAATAAAGCTATATTAAACATAGTTTTCTGTTTCTAAATTTTTTGTTATATCCTTCTAAAGTTAACTTTTCTTCTAGGAAAATTTATTTGTGAGACTTGTGGCAGGCATTACAGACATCGAGAGTCGCGTCAAAAGCATATCAAATTTGAGTGTCAAAAAGAACCGACTTTTAAATGTCCTTATTGTCCTTACATGGCCAAAAGGAAAGGAAATCTCAAAATACATATTAATGGAGTACATTTTAAGTTACGAAGGAATCGAGGTCGAAGATAATTTTCTGTTAGACACTTAAGTCAATAAAAAAATAACCAAAATTGTGTTGTTTGATTTATATTTTTTTGAATTTTTAAAGGCACAGAATTCATTGAATTTTTTTTAGGGAAATTCGCATGTGAAACTTGTGGAAGGACGTACAGACATAGAGAATCTTTACACAAACATATGAAGTATGAGTGTCAAAAAGAACCAACTTTTAGTTGCCCTCAATGTTCTTATAAAGCTAAAAGAAAATGGACTTTAAAGATCCACTTTCATCGGATGCATTTAAAATATCAAAGGGGCCAGTACTAGTTTCATTTACTTGTAAAGTACAATAAAATATTTGAGTAGAATTGGTGTTTCATTTTAATTGTTAATAAATTTTTGTCTGAGAAAACCAATGCGTTTATATTTTTAGGATCGTTTGGATGTCTGACTTGTTTTCGAACATACAGGCATAAAGAGTCGCTTCGAAAGCATGTCAAGTACGAATGCCAAAAAGAGCCATCGTTTTGTTGTCCATTATGTTCATATAAATGTAAAATTAAATGGAATATGAAGAAGCATATCAATAGTGTACATTTTAAATTATAATTATTTGTCATATAATAAATAAAATGTTCATTAAAATTTTGTAAATAAAGAGGTATATTTTTGTGTGTAGTTATTATTTAAACTCGACTTTGTTAACGTATGTGTGAATCCTGATATGATGGCCAAAATTGTATTTTTCAATTGATATTTAGTTTTTTACTTTTCAGGATTTTTGTGTCGCAACCGCTCGTACAAAGACAAAACTTTTTTGCGCAAACATGTTAAATATATCTGTCAAAAAGAGGGATCATTTTGTTTCACTCAGTGTCCCTACTAAAGTAAAATAAAAGGAATTTTGAAGAAACATATGCACGCAGTGCATTCTTGTAAATTTTAGGTCTTTATTTGAATAAAATATTTACACTAACATTTCTTTCCTTTAGATGGTAGACTAACACTTGCATATTTTTACTTTTGGTTGATTTTTTTTATACGTACACTTTTATTTTCAGGAATTTTTTTAACAGAGCAATATCCTTGCGAAAAGTGCGACAAGGTGTATTTGCGCAAATCGTCGAAAATGCGCCACGTCAAATACGAATGCGGCAAAGACAAACTCTTCGCTTGTCCGTACTGTGACAAGCAAGTGAAACAAAAATATAATCTTTTGCTACATGTGTGCAGACGACATCAAGACTGTTTAGACGGATTCAAGACATCTTACTATTCTACTCTTTGAATATTTTTAATAAATTTTTATTTAATGTGTTGCTTATTTTTCTTTTTACATTTAACACATCGATTAGATTAGTACTTGCAGTGGTAATACTAGGTTCTAACTTTTTTGTTTTTAGATCTGGTGTGGCAGTGCAACAGGTGCAAAAAGTGCTACAAGAACCAAAATACTCTAAATGTACATCAAGCTTTTGATTGTGGCAAAGACAAAGTTTATGTGTGCAGCATCTGTGACTTTAAGTGCAAACGGAAATATAATCTTAAAATGCATGTACATAAAAGACATTTCGAGATATTTGACAACACACTAATTTTTCAATAAAAATTTAAAGATAGTGTTTTATTTTTTCAACCTCTTTTCTTTGAAAACAAAAATGTTTACTTTTCAGGTGGTGGAGTGAAAAAAATGAGCATTAGTGAAAAATAAAACGAATTCAATATTTTGTGTGGAATGGATGCATTTTTGTGTATTTCCTGTTCATATTATTTGCACGCTTTTAAGATATTTTTCTTGCAGGTGGCAATCGAGTGATTTGCTCGAAATGTGGTCGTCAGTACAAGCACAAGAGTTCTTTATACAAACACTTAAAATGGGAGTGTGGGGTAGAATCTCAGTTCAAATGTAACAAATGTCCTTACAAGGGCAAACAAAAAATTAGTTTAATTACACACTTGCAAGTTAAACATGGTGAATTTATTAAATAAATTTAAATTATGTTTTGGTTGTTTTATTTATTTTTTATACTTGGTTGCGGTTTTCTTTTATTTGTTTTTTAACTAACACTAACAAACTTTTTGTTTTAGATCTTCTTTACAAGTGCCCAAAATGTTCCAATTCTTATAAACATAAGAGTTCGTTAAGTAAACATTTAAAATGGGAGTGTGGAATACAATCGCAGTTCCAATGTGTTTTTTGTGTTTATAATACCAAGCAGAAAAACAATTTTATTCGTCATATGGCTACCATACACAAAATGTCAAAGAAACAACTTATGTTTACTTGAAGTTGTATTTTATTATGCAATGGAATAAAAAGAATATTTAGTTTGTTATTGTTTATAGTTTTTTATTTGAGGCCGCTTTAAATATTTAACAAATATTAAAATCATATAGTACATTGTATTGTTTTGTTTGTAGTTTACGGTGATCCCCTTTGGATTGGATGTCAAACATATGAAAAGTTCCAGGTCAGACAACATTTTTTGCAAGTAAATGGGGAAAGAGATTCTAGAAACAGAGTAATAAGGAGAACTTGTGTTTCCTGTCATGAAAGGTTCAAGAAAGAGGGTATAGACGGTTTGAAACAGCCAATAAGAGTTCGAACTGTTTGTGTTACATGCCCATCTAAACCTTTTATATGTGTTGAATGCTTTAATAGTGTCCATGTTATGTTTTGATTTTTTTTATTTCATTTAAAATAAAAATGTATCTCACACTGACACTGATTTTTCTTTGTAGAAAATTACTACAAATGTTCGAAATGTTCCAACTCCTACAGACATAAAGGTTCCCTTAACAAACATCTTAAATGGGAATGTGGAGTGGCTTCCCGGTTTCAGTGTTTTCTATGTAGTTATGCGTCCAAACACAAACACAACTTTGTACGACATGTTGTAATTAGACATAATTATAGCAAGGAGGACGTTCTATTAAAAATGGAGCAATAAAAATATTTTTTCGTTTTGCGTACTTATTTTTCATTTATTGAGAGTATGAACAGGTGAGAATCGTTTTAAACGGAGGTACACTTTCATGAAACAAGATTGTTGAAACATCGTAAAAGTGTTCATGGTGTAGATCTATTCTGACATTATATTCTTTGATTTTTAGTTGTTGATCCTTTATGGTTTGGGAATGATCAACCAGAACGTAAAAATGTTAAAGTTGAAACATGTTCAAAAGATGGAAGGAAGACGATTATTAGAAAAATAAGGATGAATCGTTTCTGTTCTCGTCGTTGCTCGGAACGAACGTTATTTAGGACAAGGCAAAGAGAGCTCAAACTAAATAAACAGCTAGTTGTAGAACATCAAGGTACAGTTATAAAAATGATTTTTTTTATTTATTAATATTTTATTGTAGACGTTTTTTACAAATGTCCAAAGTGCTCGAATACTTACAAGCATCTAGCTTCTTTGAACAAACATCTGAAGTGGGAGTGTGGGATGGAATCTCAATTTAAGTGTTCCCACTGCAATTATAAATCTAAGCGGAAAGACAATTACATCAGACATACGACTCTTGTTCATAAATTGTTAAAAGATGATGTTCTGTTAAAACTTGAATCTCAATAAACTCTCTTTTGGATGTTGTGTTGTTTTTAATAATTGAACACTTAACAAGAGTTGCACTAAAACACATATTATTTTGTTTTTTATTTTAGGTTTTTTTCCTGCTTTTGAGGGTGATGGAAGCTGCACAGTTCGAGCAATTCGAAATATAAGTAAAGAAGAGAAATCTAGAAAAGTAATTTTTTTTTGCCCTCTATGTGATTATACTTCGAAAAGAAAATACAACTATGTTAGACACATGTTTTGTATGCACAGATTATCAAAGAATCAAATTACATTTGACTAAATATAATGTTAGAATAATAAATGTTAGTAATTAATAGCATTATTTGTGTAAGTTTTTGCAATATTCAATGGTTGTGTGTTTGAAATTACAAAGGTCTAAATTTGTCTCGTATTATTTTCACTGCCTTCGGGATAATATACTTGCTACCCTATATTTTAACTCAATATTTTTATTTTAGACCGTCCCTTCAAGTGCTCAAGATGTTGGCATTCGTATAAACACAAAACATCTCTTCATAAACACAAGAAATTTGAATGTGGAATTCCACCGCAATTTCAGTGTCCCCATTGCACCTACAAACCTAAATATAAGTACACTTTTGTGTCGCATTTACTCAGTGTGCATAAGATATCAATGTCCAAAATAAAAGTTTACTTAAAAGAAAGGAAATAGAACTATTATATGAGATCGTACGTCTTGTTTTTGTAGTTAAAGTTCATAAATTACTCAGAAATGTAAAAATACTTTTTCGAAATAAATAAGTTTATTTTGTTTACGTCAATCTTTTTGTTTGCTTTCTTTGCTTTGATTTTTGTGAATTTGCTTAAATTTTAATGAAAGAAATTTATTTTAGCTCGACCCTTCAAGTGTCCCAATTGTCCAAATAGGTATATGCATAGAAGCTCTCTGAATACACACAGAAAATGGGAATGTGGAAGGACATCACAATTTCGTTGTTCTTTATGCACCTATGCCTCCAAACACAAGCATAATTACTCCAGACATGTTATGATTGTTCATAAAATACCGAAAAGTGAAATTAAGTTTTAGAGTATGTTGTTTATTAATAAACTTTATTTCTTTAAGATCTTGTACATACGTTCTTCCTTTCATTTTTGGACTGTATTCGTGTTCTGTTTTTTCTTACTGTGAAGGTTGTCACATCTGTGAGTGAATTTTCTAGCAAAATATTAATAATTTGATTTTTCAGCGACAAATATTTTATCATTTATGACGGAAAATGGACGTCATGCTTGCGGCCGTTGTGGTTCGCACTATAAGCACAGAGGCCATCTTCAGCGGCACATGAAATACGAATGTGGTGTAGAACCCAAGTTTCAGTGCAAATTTTGTTTGAAAAGGTTTAAACACAATGCACATCTTCGCAAACATTTGATCGTTCATAATTAATGTGTAGACAATAATAAAAGTAGTGGCTAGATTGCCGTTTCTAGTTGTTTCTCTAGCCTTTATTACAAGTCCTTTCTTTTTCAGCGCATCTTCGTTTCTTGCATAAAAACATAAAAATGAACGCTGCCGGCTTGTACCTTTGTCCTAGGTGCAAAAAAACCTACAAGTTCAAATCGTCTGTATACACTCATTTGAGAAACGATTGTGGAAAAATGCCTCGATACCACTGTTCCGTCTGCGATTTTCACTGCAAATTTTATCACGTGTTGCAAAGACATTATCTGTCAAATGCCCATCGCAATAAAGAATTCCTAGTGCAATCCCAAAAATAAGTTGTGTAAATATTGAACCCGACTGTAAATAAAACTTTTGTAAATATTACTCACCTTTTATCTCTCATCTAATCTCGCACGATTTTGTGAGGCTTCTTATTAATGTTTTCTGTTTTCAGATTTCAGTATGTTAGATGCTGGTCCGTTTGTTTGTGATAATTGCGGTCGGTCGTATAAG
This sequence comes from Tribolium madens, assembly GCF_015345945.1. NCBI lineage: Eukaryota > Metazoa > Arthropoda > Insecta > Coleoptera > Tenebrionidae > Tribolium > Tribolium madens. The sequence goes on from NW_025401069.1 coordinate 8,374,619, forward strand.
CGCAAAAGCTCCTTGTATAACCATAGAAGATGGGAGTGTGGAAAAGAACCGCAATTTAAATGTTCATATTGTCCTTATAAAGGCAAACAGAAAATACATTTCGTCATGCACGTCATGGCGAAACATAAAGAACATAAACACGAAGTGCTCAGCTCATCTTACAATAAGTAAACAGTGCAATAGAACAATCTACAATTTTATCTACTAAGAAGAGTGGTTTTGGTGCAATCGAAATATTCTATATTTTTGTATAACGTTTTTGGATAGGAATTATATTGTATATAGCATTAATAGCAGAGCGGAGGAAAGACATTTTTGTAAGTTTGGTGCAAGTTAATATATTTATGTAATTTTAACCGTAGACTTAATTTACTTTTATTATGTTATGTACAATTTTTGATAAATAAATAACATGGATTATCTACAATATTTAAAAAACACATTTATTCATTACTCTTTATTATTACTTTTGACGTATTATTAACTTAATTTTTTTTAGGTACATACGAAACGCCTTTTACGTGTCTTACCTGTGGTCGAAGATATAAATACAAATCAAACATGACTTTTCATATGAAGAACTGTGGAAAAGAGAAAAAGTTTCAGTGTGAACTTTGTCAAAAAAAGTTTACATCTAAGTATGGCTGGCAAAGACATCTTTCACTTTGGTGCAAACTTTTGCATACCGAAAATGCAGACAATGTAAATTAAAGTAAATAAACACTGTTTTTGAATCACTTTTGGCAAGTTTAACAACGTTTTATTTCATGTTTTCGAACAAAAACGGGTATATATTTTACTTATTTTTTTTCCGAAAAATGTATTTTTTAAAACTTGAATCAGCACTACCTTCATTGGAATAACAAAAATTTCACATTTTGAGAATTTTTTTATTTTTGCATAAAACTGCATCACAAAAGTGTATTTTATTTTATCTGTTACTGATGTTATGTCGTCATGTAAAAACTTAGTGGAATTTATAATTCCAGTTGCTTACGAACAATGTTTTGTCATTTGGATCTAATTAATTTATTTAACTTTTCAGGGTTTAAAAATTACTACATAAATGGTTCGATAACATGTTTTTTTCGTTTTTTGAAATTAATATTTTTCAGGCCGACCTTATGCTTGCGAATGCGGTCGCAGTTACAAACATCGAGGAAATCTTTTACAACACAAACGTTTTGATTGTGGCAAAGAACCAAGATTTGGATGTCCTGGATGTCCTTTGAAGTTTAGGACTAGATACAATCTTAAAGTACATCTAGCTACTCATTACAAAAAATAATTTTTTAATAAACTACGATTGATAATAGAATAGTTTTATCTCATTTTCTCCCTATCGTGCAAAAGGTAAGTTTGGAACAATGTTCGAATAATGTTTAATTTTGTTTTATTGTAGGTTGATTTCCGGTAGAGTTGTTTTTGTTTTCTTTTTTTTTTTAATAAATCATCTTCATTTATTGTTGTTTTTTGATTTTGTCATATGTATATAATTGCTTCTTTTTCTTTGTACATAATTTCCCTTTTTTGTTTAATTTTTTCGATTTCGTGCACTAATACATTGTTCTCATTTCAGAGTTTCTCGAATTTGATAATATATTGCTGCCACCAAATTTGCAAAATTTGCTGCGCAACCCTGTAAAAAGAATGCGTAAGCATGGCGAGAACGGCCATTCGAGTATGCGCAAATTTAAAGTGTTATCGGGCCAGCAGGTGCGACCTGGGTACAGTAACGAGTCTTTATTTGCTTGTCGACACTGCGGCAAAAGGTATCGATGGAAATCAACGATGAGGCGGCATGAGCAAGTGGAATGTGGCGGCAAGGAGCCCATGTTTCAGTGCCCCCAGTGCCCTTACAGAGCCAAGCAAAAGGGTAACCTGGGGGTACACATACGCAAACATCATCCGCAGCTGATGATGCTCAACGATTCCATCATTCAAAAGTCTGAAGTTAAGTCGGAATAAGTGTTCAAGTAAACTTTCATTTTTGATAGTACAATTCGTTATATATATTTTACTTATGACGCGAAGACTTGAGCGGGTTTATGGGTCTTTGTCTTCCAGTTTGCTCGGACCTGGGAGTTTCCTGCAAGTTTTTCTGTACTAGTCACATTTACTAGCCGAAACTTTGACAATAACAAAACCTTTCTAATTATATAAGGCTCCACAGGTCCGATTATTTTATTCTATAATTTGGGGGAATGTTAGGTAATTATTTTCCAACAGGTTTGGATAGCTATCGAGCAATATTCTTGTACCTAAAACAATTTGAATTTTTTTTCAAATTGATAGTGCAATATTCAGGTTTCAGCAATAAAACGTACCAAAAGGTGCCTTCACAAAGCAATAAATTATTTTCGAATGATTTTTAAAGAAAGTTATATTTGTACCTATGGGATATTTGTAGTGGTAATTTGTTTTATATTTAATATACCGTCCTTGGAGGGCATTTATAAAAATGTTGTCTTTAAGATTATTATTTTATTTTGTTTTTCACTTTTTGTTATTTAGTTTTAACCAAAGGGTTATGATTCTTTTGGAAATATTTAAGTTAAACATTGTTTTTTATTTAGAAATAATTTTCGATAGACTAGTGTTCTTAAAATCAAAATAATATATTTTTGTTCACCTAGTGGAGTAGTCATATTTTTATGTATTTTTATTTTAATGGGGTTTGGATTAATAAAAAAGATAAAATTAATTTAGCTCTCATTGTTATAATCCTCTCCTAGACATTTCTTTAAGAATTATTGTTTTTTTTTTCAGATGTTGAATGTACTAAATTGATAAACGTTACAAACACACCTGTGTACATACATGTATGTGTACTTAAAATCGTCACTGAAAAAGAAATTTTGTAGTTGTTGAAAGCATGTTTGTGTTATTTCTCAGGAATTTTTACTCTAATTGTTTTCGTTTTAGATCCTTTGAAATTATGTTGCGAGCAATGCAAAACAAAATTTCGACGTATGTACGATTTGAGGAGGCACTACAAAGAACAACACGGCGAAAGTTGTAAACAACGAAATTGTGACTTATGCCAGAAAAAATTCAAAAGGACGTATCACCTGAAAAGACACATTTTGCAGTGTCATTCTAATGTTAATTTGAAAAAATAAAATTTGTATTGTTTGAATAAAATTATTCTATTTAGATTTTTTGTTCGTAATTTAGAACAAAGACAGTTTAATATGAATATAATCTTCTTTTTTTTTAGGTGCAACTGTTTGCAAAATTTGTCAAAGACAATTCGGACGTACTTATGAGCTTCGAAGACACAATAGAGAGCAACATAATGAGGGAGAAATGTTTAGGTGTCCTTATTGTAATAAAAATCTTAAAAGAAGTTATCTTTTAAAGCGACACATTCAGTTAAATCGCTGTATTTTGCTTAATTAATAAACGTATTTTTCAAAACATTTGTTTGATCGTTAACAAAAATTGAACATTTTCCATAGACTAACAAAACATTTTTCAGGTGCTTTTAAGTGCGAAAATTGTGTGAAACGGTACAAGTCCAAAACAGCACTGAATAGACACATGAGATACGATTGTGGAAAAGAACCTTTGTTTAAGTGTCATTTATGCAATTACAGAGCATATCAGAAGGTTCATGTCCGTAAACATGCTCAAAAAGTTCACTGTCTACCACCCATATAGAACAATTTACAAATTGTTATTTTTGAATAAATTTTTTCGTTAAACACAAAGTGTGTTAATAAAAGTTGTTACGTTTCATTGTATGTTTATTGTTCCAAACCACCCTAACTGATATTTCAATTTTAGGAGGCTTTCCTTGCTCCAAATGCCATCGAGTATACAGCCACCAAACGTCGTTATATAGGCATCTTAGATACGAATGTGGCAAACAGCCAACCTTCGAATGTAACGCTTGTGATTACGTTGCGAAAAGAAGAGGACACTTAAAGATGCATATGATTAGAAAACATAATGTTCTTAGTTTAAACTAAATTTTGATCGTAATAAAAGTTATACATCATTAATTTATTATGTTTTTTTCAGGTTGTATGTCAAAAATGTGTTACAAACTTTTAAATAAATTTTTATATTTATGACAGTTTTTATTACTGCTTTAATTGTTCTTTATGTTCTATTTTGATAATAAATCTTTATGTGTGAAATTTTTAGGAATGGGTTTTCCATGTCCACAGTGTCCTAAAATATACAAACATCAACAATCCAGGAACACACATTTAAAATACGAGTGTGGAAAGAATCCCCAGTTTCCTTGCGAAGTGCCATATTGCACTTACAGAGCAAAAAGGAGATGTACTCTACGGGCTCATATGCAAAATAGTCATAAAACGGTTTTTTAATAAAATCTTTTTTTTACATTCATGATGTGAGAAGCTAAAATTACACGTTCAAATATCAATACGCAAAGTTCACGAAAAAAAAATATAGAAAAAACGTTGTGTATATTATGTGTGCGAAACTGTCATGTTCTTTGTGTCCATGTATTTTACAGTTCTGTTATTTTATTTTTTCTGAAAAGTAATAAATTATTCTAAAAATGCTTTTGTGTTTTACTTTGTTTTTTTTTCACTTGTAATAAATCAATGTCTTTTAGGTGGCGCTTTTCCATGTCTTCAATGTCCCAAACGTTACAGCTCAAGGAGCGCCAGGAACCGTCACATGAAGTTTGAATGTGGAAAATTACCTTCTTTTCAATGCATGCTTTGTTCTTATAAGACCAAAAGAAAATCTTCTCTAAAGTCTCATATGAATTTTAGGCATTGTTAAACTTCATAATAAATATTCGTATTTTTCTGCTTATATCATTTGATTTATCTTACATAAACTGAATAGCACACATTTTAGGTTGAGAACAAATTAAATGCACAGTATATTATTTAAACGACAAGTATTTTTGATCAGTAAAAATAATAAATGCATAGTAAAATAATAAATGCACAGTAAAAATAATAAATGCACAGTAAAGACAATGAATGAATGTCTAGCAAAACTAATTAATTTAATTAATATTCACACATTTACAAACAAGATGTTTTCGATCAAAATCAGAATATGGCAAAGCGTTCCCAAACAAAATTGTGGTATCAGGAGCACAGCAGTGCAAAGAGTGGCGTTCGCTGATTAGACTGATTACATTTGTGCAGTTTCCAGCTCTTACTAAAATTATTCTTGCGCAGGGGCTCTTGCTAATACATATACCAGCCTCTAATAATAATAAATATTCAGTAATATAAAAATAAGTACCAATAATAAATTACATTCTTGCGTATACATTGTTATGTAAAAAAGACTGAAAATTCTTTAACTTGTATGTTGTTTTACTAATTATGATTAGTTACTGAGCCTTTATTATTTTTATTATGTATATTGGATTTTTTTACTGAACAAATTACAATAAAATACTGTGCGTGCTTTACTTAGCATTTATTATTTTTGCTGTGCAAAATATTATATTATACTGATCATTTTTAATTTTTCACTATGCAAAAATTAACTATCATTTATCATTTTATACTGATCAAAATTGAATTATTTACTGATCGTTTTATTACTACCATTTTAGGTTATCCTTGCCCTTTATGCCCAAGAGCTTACTCGACAGTTGCTTCAAGGAACCGCCACGTTAAATTTGAATGTGGTAAAGCACCTTCATTTAAGTGTGAAGTAGAGAATTGTCGTTACGTAGCGAAGAGAAAATACTCTTTGAAAAAGCACATGAAATTAATTCATAAAATACAGTCATAACGTAGGCATTTTTAATTTTTATGATGCTATTGAAGTCATTTATTAATTCTTGAAATTTTAGGTCATTACCCGTGCCCCACTTGCAACAGAGTATACAAGCATTCTGCCACAAGATTACGCCATGTAAAATACGAATGTGGGAAACAACCCTCTTTCAAATGCCCAGTTGTACCTTGTAGTTATGTGGCTCGAAGGAAGTCAACTTTAAAAGTACATATTTTGAATAAACATGGACGCCAATATCAAAAGTTATTAATTTGATATTTAGCTTATGTTGAAATAAATTTTTAAATTGTAGTAACTTTTTGATTATTTTTTCCTTGTATACTGTTTTTTCAGTGAACGAAGTTCTAATAAAGTTTTCTTTTTCAGGGTACTATCCTTGTTCCAAATGTCATAAAATTTACAGTCATTACGCTTCACGATACAGACATGTTAAATACGAATGTGGGAAACTACCCTCGTTTAAATGTCCCTATCTCAACTGTCCTTACATAGGACGAAGAAAAAGCCACCTTAACTTACATATTGCAAATAGACACTTGTTCCGTTAACATTGATATTCTCTTTTCTACTTCTGCTGTCTTTATTTTTATTTTACTAATTGTATTATTAAACTCTAAATAAAAATTTTAATTTTTCAGATGGTTTTTATCAACGAAAACGAACCGCACAAAAATCCTTCGACTGCTTAATGTGTGGAAAGTCCTATAAATACAGACAGTCGCTCTATAAACATAAAACTTTCGAATGCGGTAAACCGCCAACGTTCAAGTGTCCGCACTCTTACTGTTCGTATAAAGGACGCCGAAAATCTCACTTAGACTCTCATATTAAAAGCAGACATACAAAAGTGATTAATTAGTATTGTATTTTTTACCTTTTCATTAAACGTTTTATTAATTTTTTTGTTTTTTAATGCATTTTTTTATGTGTGTTACGTATCGTCTTTATCTAATAAGTTTTATTTTTAGGACCACGAAGAATTACTTGTTCAAGATGCAACAAGAGTTACAAGTACAGATATCATTTGAACAGTCATTTAAACTACGAATGCGGCAAAGAACCACGGTTTCAATGTCATTTGTGTTATAAAAGGTTTCATCAAAAGTACAACTTAAATGCACATATGAAATGCCACCAATCCTACATTTAACATTTTTTGTAAATAAATTATTTTTACAGTTATTACATCTACATATTTATTTTCTTAAAATTTTGCATGAATAAATAGCATCTGCTTCGAAATTTGTTGCCAACCTATACGTTCCTAAATAAATTAACAGAATAATTCTTTTTAGCATTCTTCACTTGTCCAGACTGTAATAAATTATATGCTCGTAAGTCCTCTTTATATAATCATCGGAAATTCGAGTGCGGCAAAGAAGCAAACTATTTCTGCACGTCATGTCCTTATAAGACAAAGATTAAAGGAAACTTACGTCGCCACTTTCGCACACATATTAATACTGTACTTTAGTTTCTGGTATAATAAATCATTTAAACAAATTGTTTGTTTGCATTGCTTGTTGTAGAGGCCTGTTGTTGTGTGTTCTAGTCCTGATTTGTAGTTTAATTATTTTTATTAATCGTGTTTGTTTCAGATAATTATAAGTACGCTGTGGGTCATATTTACCCTTGTACGAGATGCGGCAAACCGTACAAATCCAAAAAAGCGATGACGACACATTTAAAGTTCTCCTGTGAGAATCATCGTAGCTTCTTTTGCGGCTTATGCAACGCGGCTTATTTTTACAAGCATCACTTACAGAGGCACATGAAACAACACCAGAAAATCTAGATGATTTTATTGATTTTTTGACGATCAACGGAAAAATATTATGTTACTTGTTAGTTAATGAGAGATTAATAATTTTCAATATTAACGCATTCGATACGTTCGCTAGGGATGTCTTGATTATTAATCGCTCATACTAGCATATTTGGTCTTTGCGTAATGTTAAAGATTAATGAATAATACTCTTGGGTGCCATATATACCAAATAAAGGATTTTGCGTTGTAGATGTTTTTATATACGTTTTATTTGTGAACTATTCTTGATGTTACAGTGTTTAAATAGAGAATACCACTCTTAGTTTTATTAGTAATATTGTCTTTATATTTTATTAATAAATTTTCTTTTAGGGTATTATGTGCAAAGGAGACCTAAAGGTCTTGGCCAGTTTCGATGTCGATGTGGACGAACGTATTACGAAAAGAAAAATTTATTAAGACATTATAGATATAAATGTGCAAAAAGTATTTTATATAGTGATAAAAATGCATTATGAAAATGTGTTTTTTTTATTTTTTACCACTATTAACACAGCAATTTCATTTTTGTTTATGTATCTAAATGCACAAGGTAAGTTGTCGACTTGTAGATTTGTATTTTTTATGTTTTTAGTTATTGTATCTATTGTTTTTAAGTTGTGTTTTTTATTTTAATAAAAATAATACTTTTGATTTCTTTATTGTTTTAATTACATTTTAAATATTTTTTACTAACACAGGAACATTGTTCCAGATAATCCTCTGCACAATAGAATTACATCCCTCTTAAAAGAAGTATCAATAATTCCTGAAATTAAAAAGAAGTCCGTGTCAATACTGAAAGGTTTGGATCTGAACCAAGAAGAAAAATTTGCTTGTCAACAGTGCGGTCGCCGCTACAAGCTTCGCAGCTCTTTGCGAAACCACCAGAAATGGGAATGTGGGAAAGATCCACAATTTGAATGTCCTCACTGTTCTTACAAGGCCAAACAAAAGATGCATGTTAGAAGACATATTGAAAGAATGCATAAAATCATTGATTATGATGATGTCAAGTTACATGTCATTGCTCAACTTGATGAGAATATTGATTAATTTTACTAAATGCCTTTCTAGGTAGTTCCTACAAATATGTATTTTAGTTTGAGCTGAATGATCTACTTACTATGTTAGAAACTATTTTTCTACTTTTTTATAATATTTTTATACAATATACTGGCTTAAGAGAATTTGTGTTTTATTTGCTTATTATTTTTGTTGATTTTAATTTTATTTTGTAACACTCATTTTTATTTCAGACACCCATTACGTATGTGACAACTGTAATAATTATTACGAAAGCAGAGTAGCGCTCGATGAACATTACAGCCGAGGACAGTGCATCCTGTTTGAAGACGGAAAATCTCTTTTGCGGCAGTTACTTACCAATCCCTTACCTTCTAAATCCAACAATATTTAAGTTTTGGCCAAAGTTTTGGCAATAAAGATGGCTAAAATTGCTATCGGACGAATATTTCAATAAATTCTTTAAACTTATTATTGTTTACTTTCTTAAATTACTATCTTAAGATAAACTTTAAAAATTTACAAGAACATATTGTAAGTAAAATGTGACTCTAAAACGACACTCGTAAATATTCTTTTCAAAGAGTTGCCTAATTCTTTAATTTTGTAGGATCGAGACACATCTGCAGCACTTGTCACAGATCTTACAAGAACAAAACAACACTCTGTCGTCACATTCGCCTCGAATGCATCAATGTTTCACCAAAATTTCAATGTGATCAGTGTTTACGTTTCTTTAGGCATAGACATTCTTTACAACGGCATAAATTTTGTCATTTTAAGTAGCAAAATAAAAAACTTGCAAACCAACAGTCTTTTGTTACCCTTTCCCGAAAATATAGTAACTCGAATTAACTTAACTGAACCGCTTTTTTTCTTCCAGATTTCTCCAAAGTAGAATGCTCTAAATGTGGCAAATGGTTCAAGAACCACAACAGTTGGCGTGTTCATTATTACTTGGACTGCTCGAAACATCTAACATTTCCTTGCACGTTGTGTGAGAACGTAGTCTTTAAAAGGAAATACACACTTAAAAAACACTACATTGCTAAACATCACTTAATGGAAAATAAAATCAAAGCACTTTTAGATACTTGTAGTTCGTAAAATTGTAGGAAAAAGCGTCAATAAAAATTAGATTTTAACAAGGGGTTTAATTTTTTTTTATTATTTTTGAGTGCCGCCGATCTCATTTAACCATTTTCAGATGGCATCGTAAGAGTGAAGTGTCCCAACTGTGGTCGAGCGTTTAAGAATTCGAATACGTTAAGAGCCCACACATCTTTAGATTGTGGCAAGAATACGATTTTTAGATGTCGAATATGTAATTTCGGATCTAAGAGAAAGTACAATTTGAGAACACATTACACATCCAAACATAAAATTTTAGTAAGCGATGTAACACACCATGATACATAGTTATGTTATGAGTACTTTGTTATGGAATTTGTAAATATATTTTTTTACTCATTTTAAAGGTTTTTGTTTTATGTTAAGAGTTGTTTAAAAGTTGACTTTTGATATAGCTGAAGCATTTTTATTACAGACAGAGTACGCTGCCAAGTGTGCAAAAAATTATACAAGAACCACAATAGTTGGCGAGTACACTATTACAATAAGTGTGGAAATGGAGATCAACGTTGCGCTTGTTCACTTTGTGGTGCGGACTTCGAAAGGAAATACAATTTGAAAAGACATTTGATACGTATACATAAGTGGTCCACAGCGCATGCGGAGGCAGCTTTAAATAATGAACTTCAAGACAAATAGGACCAACGTTTTTGTCATTGTGTTCTAATTAACCTGCTATTATGAAATAAAAAATACCAATCTTTCAACCGAATTGAAGTTTTTTCGTCTTTTTCGTTTCAATTCGCTACCTTTGTAGGGTTTAACTTTTCAGTTTCAGTGACGACGGTGTCGACATTAGTAACAGTTGACCATATCACACGATTTCAAATTTTAAGAGTTTCTTTTTGATTGCAGTAATATAATATCTAAATAAAAATTTGATTATTATTATTGACCTACCAACAAAATTATTTCAGGTCACTATTGGTTTTGTTTTAGAAGTTCTACATTCTTGCCACTCCTGTTGCAAGCTGGAAGCAACAGAATGCAAAGGACTATCAAACCAACAAAAAGATTTTGTTCACCATGCAAACTTTTACATACCCACATTGCCTCTTTTTAATGTATTAACAATGTTTTTGGAGATTGTTTTGTTTATAGACTTTTCAAATACTGTTCGATCATATTCGGAAGTGATTTTTTTCAGGGTTTAAAAAAACTGTTCTCGAGTACTTGGTTCAGCACTCCTTAATTCTAAACGAATTGTTAAGAACTAGTCGTCGTGTGCATCAGGACGTCTCAGTTTCACCAGAGGAAGTACCTAAGTTTCCAATTCAGACTTTAGAAGAATTTCAAGATTTTAATATACGGTTGGAGCAAAATCAGGCTTTGAAAGACTACATGGTAAATTTTTAAAATTTTTGAATTCAAGGTAAGATCTAAGACAAGACTGTTATAGATTTCGAGGTTGGCAGCTGTGGGAGGATCAGGTGTGGAATCCTTAACGCGAAGAATAATGAAATTTTTGCTTAGTAACGAAGTGGCGATTTTATACAATTGGAAAGGAAGAGACAAATTGTCTTTTGAACAAACAACAGTGATGAATGTCATCTATGGTAATGCATAAGAATAAGAGAAACTGTTTTTGATTGCTTGGTTACAGAGGCAGCAAAAATTAATTTTTCGAGGGGCGAAAAAAATGATTTGGCTGTTGCCAATTCGGTAAAAGTATGGCTTAAATTTGCCAAGACTCGAATGGCGAATTCGCACAAAAAACTCATCAGAATGGTCTCCACTTAAATCTTCCTTATGTAGTATATTTTTTACTAATTTGTATTTATAATTATATGGTATTTGAAACAGCAAATAAAATATTTGGTTTTAACAACTTTTTATATAATTTAAAGTGCTTAGTAGTACAGTTTTAAACATAACACTTAGTTTTGGTAAATTTCCAGGTCCATTGGTTTGTGGCATTTGCGGCAAGAATTACAAACACAAAGGATCATTATACAACCACAAAAAGTTCTATTGTGGTAAACTACCAACAATTCATTGTAATTTTTGTCAGTACCAAGCTAAACGAAAAGCGGATTTAGAAAGGCATATTATAGCACAACATACAACTATTAAAGAAAAGAGGAAGTGAAGATAACGAAGCAAATATAGATTTTTGTAAAATTATTTGAGGGCTTTTGGTTTGTGATAGCAATAAGGATTAAATTTTGAATTAATACTCTTTTTTTAATTGATTTTTGATAATTTGTAAAAATAAAATTTTTTTTTTTTTTTTGGTTTAGCACTTTTTAATTCTTTTATGTTTTAGGTGGTAAAAGATCATTATATATTTGCCGATTCTGTTTGAAAACGTACAAGCATTATGCAAGTTTATGGCGACACATAAAGCATGAATGTGGTAAAGATCCACAATTTCTGTGCAAATTGTGTGGGAAAAGATTCACTCAGAACTCATCGCTTAAGTCACATATTGGAGTAAAACACAGTTTACCTTGATATCATTTTGTCTTATTCTGTTTTGATTGGATTTAAATTTTTAATAAAGTGTTAATTGAAATTTGATATTTTTACTTATTAGAGCTAAAAGAATGAACATTTTAATCTTGATAGCACCGTTGACTTAAAGAGGAAGTTATCTAATAACTCCATTCAGTTTCGTACTTTGTCACACCCAAACTTACTGTTTTCTACTTTTTGAAGTTCATGCTAGTGTAAGTTATTAGTAAAAAGAGAAACAGTGTGTTTGGTAAACTTACAACATTTATTTCAGAATTTCAATGCATGGCGTGTGGTAGAGGCTATAAAAACAAAGGATCTCTTATGCGTCACACTAGGTACGAATGTGGTCCAGAACAGAAGTTTAAATGCATTTACTGTTTGAAGGCTATGAAGCAAAAGTATGATTTAAAAAAGCACGTCAGGAGACGTCACCCAGAGCGACTAAGTGAATTCGAATCAATATATAAAGATCTTTACAAAACCTTGTTTTACATTTAAATTTATGTGAAGTGTATTTCCTACTTAAAACGTCCAATAAAAGTAATGATTTTTAAATTAGATTGTCTTTGCACGCGCTATCCGTTGAGAGTTTGATATTAGCGATAGTATTAAAAGTTGAGGTGTTTTCAGAAATGGAACGAATTTTTCGATGTAGTCGTTGTCCGAAAAGCTACAAGAATCCAGAGACACTTCGACGGCATTTGAATTACGAATGTGGGATAGAGCCGCAGTTTGAATGCACTTTGTGTTGTAGAAAGTTTAAAAGGAAATTTCATCTTAGTCGACATATAATAAGTAAACATCCAGAGTCTAATATGTGTATAAGTAATATTGTAATACACTAATAAATAAAACTAAGATTATGAATCGTGTTTTTGTTTTCGGAAAATACAAAGTATACTTTCTTCAATCAGTACCTTTTTAGGCGAAGAAGAACGACATCATTGTGAAGTGTGCGGAAGATCCTACAAACATTATCCGAGTTTGTGGCGCCATTTGAAGAAAGAATGTGGAAAGAATTTCAGGTTTTCATGTAATTTTTGCGGTGTCAAGTTTATGCAAGAGAGAGCTTTACTCAAACATGTTGAAAATAAGCATCCTACTTAGTTCACATTATACTCTGTAGCTGTATGTTATTACCGTTGAAATTTATTGTTTCTACAGTTTTCAGATAATTAAAGAGTTCTTTGTTTCACGTCACAATTTATACAAACCTGAAGAAATTGTAGCTTGTGCTTGTAGAAGTTTCTTTTTGGGCCAAAGTTTGATAAGCGTCTATAGTGGCTTTTTCTTTTTTCAGAATTTTCCGCGAGATATCCTTGTCCCAAATGTCATAGATCCTACAAACATAAAACGCATTTGAAACGTCACCTCGACTTCATCTGCCACAAGAAACCGACTTTTACTTGTCATCCTTGTAATTTCAAAACCCACCGTAAAGATTCACTAAAGGAACATATGTCGTCTTTTAAACATTTGAACAACATTTCCGAAAAAAACAGTTCTAACTTAACATGTAATATATAAGAATAAATCATTTCTTTGAAATAGTGTACTATTGTAGTTTTTAACACAGGGTGAAGGTGTTACCATGCACTTAACACAATTGTTTTGCCTTTTATATAACGTCGATTGTTTTAGGTTTTTTCATATTCGACAACAAAGAATATGCTTGCCGAAACTGTTGGAGAACTTATGCGAAGAAGTCAACCATGGCGAGACATATGAAGTACGAGTGTGGGAAATTGCCGATGTTTGGATGTTCTATATGTCCATATAGGGGATACCAGAAGACACACGTAGAGCGGCATCTTTCACGAAAGCACAATGTTTTACAAAAATCGGATATTATTAGAGCGATAACTATTTTCGGAAAAAAAGAAGACTTTCCCAGGGACCTTAAAACCGATGTTACTTTGTAAAAATTTGTATATTTTTATATGCGTCGTAAAGTACATACAATTTTTATATACAGTGGTGTTCTATTATATTAATTTTGTACAGTTGAATTTATTTTAGTATTTAATGTTAAGGTTAAGATCAAGTTAAGAGCAATAATTTATTTAGGGAATGGCAATGTTAATTCATATTTTGTTAAAATGTTTCATAACATTATCTTTAAATATAAAAAGATTTATTTAAAGTTTCTCATTGAACATTATTTGTAGATTTGGTCAGAAAGTTTACATGCAACGTGTGTTTTCGATCGTACAAACATTCATCGTCTTTGTATAAACACAAGAGATTTGAATGCGAAAAGAAGCCAAAATTCGGTTGCCAGTACACAGGCTGTTCTTTTGTCACTAAAGTCAAGGGAAATTTAACAGCGCACCTTAAACGTCATGAATTAAAAAAACAACCAAAATAAAGTTGTGTTGCAATCAAAATGGTGTTTTCTTTTACTCTATTTTCCTCTTACCGTTTTTTGTTCTGATAATGTTCCTTTTTTTAGGGTCACGTTTCAGATGTAACAGGTGTTATCGTTCGTATAGACATTCACAATCTTTAAGTAGACATAGAAAATTTGAGTGTGGAAAAGAGCCACTCTTCAGATGTAGTATACCAAATTGCAAGTTTGTGTCAAAAGTTAAGTGTAATTTGAAACAGCACATGTCTAGACATTTAAAGAGAGAATCCCTGTGTAAAAACTGACATTTTATGTTACAGACACTTTAATAAAAATATTATTTCTTGTTTTAAACATGTTATTTTGAAAACCAGTAGTTATCAATTTTATTACAGGTTGCATACTGCATACAGTTTTTACGGATGGTCTTATTTTAGGCGGAAGATATAAGTGCAAGATCTGCAAGAGATCGTATAAGAATGACTCCAGTTTAAGACGTCACATGAGACATGAATGTCAGAAAGAACCAAAATACAAGTGTGAAAAATGTGGTCATCGAACTAAATACAGATCGAGTCTTTTGTCACATATTGCCAACAGACACAAATTTTCTGGTATTGAGAGCTTCTAATACCTGCCATTTTCAGGATCCTACGAGTGTCTCACTTGCGGAAGAAGATATAAAGTTGCGAGATCCTTGTGGCGCCATCAAAAGTATGAGTGTCAAAAAGAACCGAAATTTAAATGTACTCATTGTTGCTACAGGGCTAAACATAAAGCCAGTCTATTTAAACATATGATGTGTGTACATCCTGACATTAATGTATAAAGTTATAAACGAGTTTGAAAATAATTGTCTATTTTTATTTCATTGTTTTGCGTTTGGGACGAACTGACTTTAATTTGAAACTATTTCAGACCGCTACATGTGTGAAAAATGTTTCAAATCTTATACCTTAAAAAGGAATCTGAGGCGACATATGACTGTTGAGTGTGGCAAAGAAAAACACCTCAAATGTAATCTGTGTAAGGCCAGTTTTTATTACAAACAGGATCTGCAAAAACATTTAGGGAGAGTGCATGGATGCTTTATGTAGAAATAGTTTTTTTAATAATAAATTTATACACTTTCATGAGTTCATTCTCTTTGAATACACCTTCAATTTAAACGTTTATACTTTTTATTGATGAAAGAAGAAATACAGAAATACTAAAATTTTATATCCTACTTGCTATTGTTTTTCACCTTCTAGTTAATATTAAGAACCTGGCACTTAATTTCACCTTTTTTTTGACACGATACGTCCTTCTTATCGATTCCCATTAATCCATGGCTAGAAAAAACAACCTAAGCGTGACCTAGTTTTACAAATTCGATCGCCCACCCAACAAACGTTAAGCTTTGTCCTTTCAAGGATCTGTCAGTAACATTCAAGCTTTCGTTGAAAACACAAAGTGCAAAGATGGCACCTAAGCTATACATCATGCAGGTTAGTCCTCCCTGTAGGGCTGTTATGATGGTTGCCAAGGCCATCGGTCTTGAACTTGACATCGAGGAGGTCGAAAGGGAAGCTTTGAAGACGCCCGAGATGCTGGAGGTAATTTGCACAAAGTATGAAATTTTCGACCTAAAACATTTTTTCGCAGCTGAACCCCCAACACACCGTTCCTATTTTAGTAGACGAGGATTTTGTTGTTTGGGATAGTCATGCTATTGCAGGGTATCTGGTAGGTCAGTACGCCGAGGACGACACCCTTTATCCTAAAGGCGATATTCGCAAACGGGCGATTATTGATCAGAGGCTGCACTTCGAAAATGGGGTACTCTACGAGAGATGTCGCGCTGTTGCCGTAAGTTCGGAATAAATGCAAATTTAAAATTTGGTAACGAAAATATAACACAAAGTGATTAAAAAAGTTCTCTAGAGAATTAAATTTACGTGCGTGGCCACACTTTTGTTTGTGTTTAAGCTGATTACAAAATCAATAGTTTTGGTTTAGGTAATTTTATTGTTCAATACTCATTATTTTTTATGTTAGGTAGGTCCGTAAATTTGACTATGCATGATTTAGTGTTTCTACGCCATTGCATTTTAAATATAATGACTGTGTGAATCATTTGGGTGGAATTTAATGTAAATAAGTACTCCAAGGACTTGCGTCAGAATTGTCACCGCTGATGAGTCCTAGAAAACATGTTAATGCCAATGAAAATTAATAGTCTTGCTGATAACTGTTTCACTTTTTCCAACGCAAACTCGTGGCAAATTAGGGCGAATTAAACTTTTTAAAATTCATATTTTTAATTTACGAGGTAGGTAATTTTACGTACAATCTTCCACATTAAAATTTTAAAATAAAGTTAAAAAAAATATTATACAAACTATAACTACATGTGTGGGTTCGTTTAAAACCGTACTGTTTTATTTTTCAGCATATTCTTTTTTCTGGTATTGGTGACATTTCTGAGGATGACCGCGACAAATTGCTTGAAGCTTACGGCTTCTTGGAAGAGTTCCTCAATGGCCATCCTTGGCTTGCTGGCGACGAAATGACAGTAGCTGACCTTAGCGTCCTTGCGACTTTGGCGTCTGCCGACCTCTTTATCCCTGTAGAGGCAGATCGCTTTCCTCAATTATTCGATTGGTTGAAAACCGGAAAGGAGTTGCCGTTTTTCGACGAATGTAATGCTGAAGGCTTGGCAAAGTTCAAGGAGATGCTCCCAACTCCCGAATCGTAATTTTGTCATGAATGCTAGTCACAATAAACCAATTTCAATAATCAACAAGTACACTCTCGAGAATGTTTATTATTTAAAGTCTACATAAAAACAAGCAATAACATTCAAAAAAGTAGATTATTAGTATGTGATTGGTCCAGGTCAGCCCTCCAAAGCCGCCGCGATTTGGTTTCTGATTTTGTCGAGACCGTTTTTGTTGGCGGCGTAATAGGGGAGAGCTTGCATTTTCTTTATCCACGCGGTGATTTTGGGGTATTTTTTTGCGTCGATGGGCACAATAATATCAATGGTTGACACTGTGGCAACTAAACTGAAGTCGGCGATGGTCATTTGCCCTAACGCTACGAAGGTGTTGACTGTCAAGAATTTCTCCAAAAAGTCGTAACGTTCAATAATTTCATCCACTTGTTCTTGGGGGGCGCTTTTCTTACCTCCATGGAGGATCCCTTTCTGCAAAAAAGGACAATTATTTTCCAGTTTTTTTCGCAATAACAACCTACTATAATTCTGGAACTGAGCAGCGCGAATTCGGTGTCAAAGTGCAGTTTTTGGTTGACTTTGGCTCTTTCTTGCATATCGGTAGGATAGAGCGAGTCATCGATTCCTCCATACTTGTCTACCAAATACCCATTGATCACGTGACTGTCCCAGACGACAAAATCGTCGTCATCTTGCAAAGTGGGTACGGTATGTTGAGGATTGATCTGAAATACACGTTAGCGTGAGACTAAGTTGAAATTTGTTTCCATAATTTGATTTGACACTGTGCCAAGTCAAAGTGTTCGACGCACGGTGCTACTTAATGAATGATATTTTTTGCTTAAAGCCAATTTACTCAATTATAAATAACACTGTGAAATTTAATTCTTTAGCACTCAACGTAATGTTTTATTTGGCATTTTGGCATATTAACAACAACAATGCAGTGTGATATATCTGTTATTTTTTGTACTGTTTACAATATGTGAAATTCAAACTGTAAACAAACCCAACTTAAAAATAAACCCGAAAATTCGTTTACGTCTGAAATGATACTACTTCAAATTTGTCCGAATCAATAAAAATTCGATAACTATAATTAGGATTAATTAGGACATTTTTTGCGTCAGAATCGTAATTCTTTCGCTTTTTTTTCATTTAGATGTGATTAAAAATAGAAGAGATTCCGTCGACTTTTTAACATTGCTGCATTTTTAGTTGCAGCATGAAAAAGCACCTCGTAAATCATCCAGGATAAACGGAGTAGGGTTTATTTCGGTAGTAGCGCTAAACCTGTAAATTAAATCATTTAGTGAGTTACAGCTGTGTTATCAAAAATTGAAGAGCAGATGTCGATTTTTAAAGAGGTGCAAACAAGCTGTTAAGGTATTGCGTAAATGCAAAACGATTTATGTGAGTTTTAGTTAGGAGAGCGCCAAACTACCTATCAAAAATAACATGTGGACATCTCGATTCACATAAACATGAGCAGGTGAAAATAGTGTTTTAACAAGAAGCGACAGAAGTAAATGTGAAAATAAAGACAAAAATAATATGTATAAGCAATCAATAAAAATTCTATTTTTAATTCAATAAGAGTTCTATTTTTTAGGCAGACGTGGAATAGGCTTCATAGAGTGTGAAGATATCATTTTAACACGTTTAAAAACATTGTTGGGCAAAACTATGTGTTAACTCTAAATTGAGACGAAGTTTTGTGTTTTGATATATTTTTAGTAACAGAAATGTTACTCATTATTTCAGAATGAAATTACAAATTATGTGATGATTGTAACTTTTATTTACGTGTGCCATACCAGTTTACGTACTTACCACGTCTTAGAGGTACTTGTAGAAATACTTAAAATAAAAAAGATATTTTTTAATATTTGGTCTAATAACAGCTGTACAATAAAAAAAATCATCAAACTGAACATTAGGTATTATGTCGCATAAGATAGTAAATGTGCGATACAAGTAAAGGTTTATGATGGTTCTTACGGCACAAGAGAAAGGTTTGAAAGAAATCTACGATTAACGTTACCAAAAATGCACTACTTTAAGGCAACTCTGTGTTGCATGAGTTTTAAAACTACTAAATTAAATAACATATCATAGCAGCCACTTTTTGAAGGTTTACCTTTTCCACTCGTACATACCTAAATTATAAACCTTTACATTGTTGTTACGAAAAAGTATTACACTCGTATTTTTTTGTTAATATTTTATTTTCAGCTAGTTTCAAGAAAATTAAAGAATTGAAACATAACGATAAAAAAAGTATTACACTCGTCTTTCTCTTGATATTTTATTTTTAGCTAGTTTCAAGAAAATTAAAGAGTTGAAATATAACTATAAAATCAATTTTAGAATATAATTTTGTCCCTATTTACTGCAGAATGCATGCAGTCTTAAACATTGCAGGCTATATGTATTTTTAGCAAGATATTGTTTTGAAATTTCAGAATATAATTCAGTATATTTATTTTTGCCATAATAGTAAAAATCGTGATCGGTGAATTTTTATCATTGAATCAACAAGTAGGTGGTATGCCACAATTTTATCACCTGAAAAAATATACTGCTGAAAACCGTAAACACTATTATTTACGAAATTCTGGTGCAAAACATAGTGCGCCGCATTTTTCTGAAAAATAAACACCTTCGCCGACATAATCGCATTTTCAGCGCTGAAACCGTCATGTTTATTTACACAGACACCCATCATTTCTAACTGAAATTGGGTCACTCTCCTCACTTAAATTTAACAAATATTCTCATTCCTTCCGGTCATTTAATCCACTCCATGTCAACAGTCTCGAAAAAAACGCCGCTGATTGACGGCTGTCGCCGCGATGTAAATATCGACTACATATTTAAAATCTACCTTGATGAAGCTGGGCTTGAACTGTTCCTTGTTGTTCAGATCGATTTCTTCCAGTTCAATGTTAATTCCTAGAGCGTGTGTGGTCAAGAGGGTGGCTCGGACGGCCGGACTCACGATGGTCACGAAAACTCTTGGGGCCATGGTTTAAGTCACTACTGGTTCACGCAGAGCGTTAGACTAACTGGATACTCCAGAGGAGAGCCTACATATCTCCTACTAGAGGGAAATATTTAATTTTAACTTGCTTGGCACCGGTTTGTTTATAATATTGCAATCATGTCCGAGCAAAATCTTCGATATAGGCGTGTACGTGCTCTATTTTTACGTTTCGATGGGTTCATGGCGCCGAAGACCGCATTTTTCAGGCTGTGGACACTTTTTCAGACAGGAACTGCTTCACTGAACGAAACCTGAATTTTTCAAGCAGACAAGATATTCAAAAATAAATGTCATAAAAAATGAAAAATGAAATATTTTTTTTTCTTTTAAGATTTCGGATGATTTGTCTGAAATATCCGTTAGGGGTTTTGTTTAAATAACTCGCAACAACCAACTGCGAAATAAAAATTTTCCCAGTCAAAAACTTATTTTTCTAAGTAACTCATTGCTATGATTTAAAAACTGTACAAAAATATGGGCAAAGAAACAAATTAAAGGATCCTCCATGATAGAAAGGTAAAACCTAAACCATTCACTAATTAACAAGTAAAAATTGTGACAACTCGCCCCGATCTCTATGTAATTTTTAACAAACCGAATAATGTTCTTCAATAAAGGGCCTTCTAACGACCTTTTTCATATTACACTACTTGTAAATATAAAAACATTGCTTTTGCCAGATATAGCACGTTATTTGTCCGCAAATCTAACTATCCTAATAAGGGTGTTAATTTCGATATCCTGTAATTTGTTTCTGCACGAATAAATGGAGTTCGTTTATGTAATAACCAAGGTAAAGGGTTTCAAAAGGACAAATAAAAACTAATAAGTTTTGGTTTTAAATACCTGTATTACAGTACTCATAATAAATCAAATCTATCCACTGATACAGCCTGATAGAATCTTCATATGACCTGTTTACTCCACACCATTCCAAAATCCATCATCCGTACCTAATCCCAAAATTTTTATAGATGTGTCGTGTGCAAAGCAACATTCATCCAACGTAAATCGTACATCTCTGTCGCATTAATAAAATTCCCAAGAGAATTTGATTTATAGCGACCGTGAAACGGCTTTTAAAAATTTGGTATGTAGTAAACGAAAAAATCGGGGTTGGTCACTGGAAACGATATGTTCGAATTCCGGACTATTTATGTTTGCGACGAGTGTGTGTTCCAAATGCTTAAAATATCTGTCATTTTATTCAATAAAAGCACTTTTAACACCGGCGTTTATTTGCCGGCATGATTACTAGTTGATTATAAACACAACCTGAACCGTATTTATAAATTTATGCGCTAGTAAAAGCGCTAGGCGAAGATTACCTATTATTAGTTTTATAATTTGAATGCACATGATTTTTCGAAAATTTTTATCGAATGGTTGGGATTTTGTGTCGTATGCAGGTAATATGGAAACTATATTAAAGTGTATCTTTATTACAAACAACTTCCTACTATTCAAATTATGACCTAAGTAAATCAAGTACTGTAAGTAACTGAAGAGTGTTTTATTGCATAAATCTATTGAATTGGAAGTAAAAAATAAATTGGAATTTATTGTATAATAAAAAAGTAAAACCCTGTAATATGTATCTTTGTTTGATGAGTTCAATCAAGTATTTAATAAAACTACGTAATTCACTTTATACTAATAAGAGATAAGGCAAAATAAAAAAATAAAAGTGTTTGGGTTCAATCCATTACACATACCAACTGATAAATTTTAAGTTTAGTTGGGGTCAAACGAAAACTTTTCAGATTAAGTACTTAATTCTAGCACACCGATGACTTAAATAAAACTCTTATCATCCGGATTTTGTTGCACATCTACACGTGACAAAATTGCAAAATGATAAACAGATCGCATTTTAAGCACGCCATATTAGAAACTAATCTTGTGCTACTTATTGGTCTTGGTCATTGTCCAAACAATGATATAACATAGTTATCTGAGACAAAAAAGCGAGGCTGCAAGTTAAATTATCCATGAATTACACCTGGCGTCACATTTTACACGTCTTTTTATCGTTTTATTTATTAATATATCAAATAAAAAATCCATATCTGGAACAACCTCTTAAATCTAATAGCCTCATATCACAATTAATCACTTAAAGTTAAAATAAATGCACCTTAACGTTAACACCGGTTCAGAATCCTTCGGAGTTTACAGAGACCTGTCTTGTTTGCCTCAAAGAAAGGCATTGTTTCGGCTTTCTTTAGCCATCTGGTTAATTTGGGGAACCGTTTCTGATCGATGGGGACCACAACGTCAAGAGAAGTTATGGAAGGGATTAAGCTTAAATCAGCGATGCTTAATTCATCACCAGCAATCCAGGGATTGTTATCGTCGCAGAATTCTTCAACTAATGAATAAATTTCATTGATAGTTTTTTCGTTGTCTTCGTAAGGAAATGAGTTCTGGAATATAACTAATGTAATGAAACTAAAAAAAGTGCAATCAAATTACTACCAGAATCGTTTTGGTAAAGAAA
Source organism: Tribolium madens (assembly GCF_015345945.1). Lineage (NCBI taxonomy): Eukaryota > Metazoa > Arthropoda > Insecta > Coleoptera > Tenebrionidae > Tribolium > Tribolium madens. The sequence continues at coordinate 8,397,403 of NW_025401069.1, forward strand.
GACACTACCCCCGAGTCAAATCTAAGCCGTTCGTCAATAATAGACCTTCTGGGGTTGTCTCTGGGGTACAATGAGTCGTCTTTGCCGTATTTTCCAACCAAGAAAGCAATAATAGCATGACTATCCCAAATGACGTAGCCGCTGTCCTCCAACGTAGGGATGGAGTATTGTTGATTCAACTTTAACAAAAATAGAATGTTTTATCTATTTATACCTGACAATAGTTTTGGTGGTTATTTAAAGACAATGGTTTCATTCATTGGTGCAGAAACAACCTGTTGGACATTCGCCACTATTCTGAATGATTTATAGTCTTACCTTTGTGTCACAAGAAACTTCTTTCAGCTCGAGGGTGAGTTCGAGGACCTTTGCTGTTAACACAACGGCTCTAGCTGATGGACATATTTCGCTCATGTACAATTTCGGGCGCATTTTGAACTGGGTATAAACAATCGAAGCAGAGCAGTTAAATGTTTTTGTTATTGCGATTAGCAGTATGGTAGTAACTGAGGAGAGGAGCAGTTTGTTGTTATCGCAGTCTGCGACCCATTTAGTGATAGCATTGAGTGATTTGAACTTATCACATCAATTTACGTATGAGCTTGAGCTATTGGGAGGAATTTTTAATGTTAGGCGGAAGGCCAAGAATTTTTTGGTAGACAATCAGTATATAACTTGCTCTGTCATAATTGTCACAAAGTTCAAAAAATTTGGCAAAGGACAAGACAGTTCCTGGGTTAGATACTGAAACATCTCAATAAATTCAAGATGAATACAAAGTGCTTCTTAGAGGGTGATTAATATCGAAAAAATTATAGTGTACAGACAGGAAAAGAATAAATTAAAGATAAATTTAAAAAAAGATTAGATAAGAGTTACATAACTTGTTAAAGTTGCAGGGGTTTTATTTTTATTTTGCTTATAACGACACAATATGATAATTATGTAGTTGTATTTTTTTAAAATGGTATTTTACATATTAGTTTCTAGGTGTAATATGTGGTTCTATGTAGAAACTATAAAGTGAGCCAAGCATATTATAATTGTGGCTAAATCAGATAATCAAATTAATAATTGTTTAAAATCCGAATAAACTTAACGTTTTGTTAAGGATCTTCTTATACATCATTTCAAAAATATGAATAATCATAATCATTGTTCTTTTAGTTCCAAATAAAATTCTTATCTTTTGTTTGTTTTCTTGTTTCTCAATAATACATGATGCAGCAAGAATTAATTCCTGGAAATTCGGCCATCTCTTAGATTTTCAATTCCGTTAAATGAAACTTGAAAAGTAATTCAGAAAGCAATTAAGACTAATAAATGTGTAGGTATGTACATGTCTATTTTTTTGAATTTGTATTCTGAATTTTTATTTTTTTTTAACTTGGAACCAGCGGCATGTGACAAACCATAAAAAATGAAAAGTTTTTGCAAGTGCTGAAATAATTAGGCATTTTTACAAAAAAATTCACTTCACATTGTGATTTTCCAATTTATTGACCAAACTGCTGTTGACCACTCATCATCCAACATTATCTATTGTTGAAGCGTACTTAAAAAATTTTACTTTCACAATAAAAACTTTTGATCTAAAAATATAAATAGCCAGCCTTCACCTTGTTATTGCAGTACTATTCAAAAAAAAATTGGCCTCTTTTTTTCTTTTAGTGATTGAATCAAGTTGTCCTGGTAAACATCCAAGTGGTTCATCTGATATTATTATTAGTGCTTTAGATGATTAAGATCTTGATTGACTAATTATCTAATTAGTGATTTTGCAATTAAAGTCACAAAGATTGATCCATCACGAATAAATGTTATATTTAGTTGTAATAAATGCATTTCTAGTGTAATAAATATGACATGGAACCTTATATTTTATTTTTAGTTTTAAGGCGAAATTTTTCGTAATATAAATAGTCGACGAGGAAATCCAGTTTCTAATTAGATCACAGCTGAATTTCATAATCTGTCAAATGGAACCCGAACGATCATGTAAAAAGTTTTTCATGATAGATTACTTTAATTTAAGCTAATAATTTTGTTACTCTATTTTGGAAAATTCTCAAAAATTTATAATTGGACACGTGTATTAAATATCATGTGAAACTTAAAAAAAGACAACTTTAAATTAATGAATTATTTTTATTTAACTGTAGGATAACAGCATTATATGCAAACATGTTTTTGCCGAATACCCTTAAATTATAAAAGTATCTTTTTGTTTACATGTTGAAACAATTTAAGCATCTTTTATTGGTGTGGAGTGTCTGGTTAAAAGATCTAATAATATTCTATTAAGATCATTATTAGCACTACATTGTATGTTGAGGACTTTTTTCTTTCTTGAAACTTTCTTATTGTACTAAGTTTCCTCCTTCCTTTATTCATACCGGTAGAGTTTTAAAAAACTGTTTTAGAATTAATATTAGGTTGCCTTCCACCACAATTTTAATCGACCTTCCAAATGATCTTAATTTACGTCAATGAGCGCTTGAAATCGTTAAAAACCTGGAATTTGTATGAAATAAAATTTATTTCGAGTTTTGGCTCACATCCTTCTCCCGAAACCCTCAAAATTTATTTATGATTAATATTAACTATTTTTATAATCCGAGAAAAAAAATATTAAAAAGATCCCCACCTGTCGGTGTTATGTAACCGAACCCGGGCCCGTACTCAAAATATTCTATTTATTTCACCTGCGGCAAGCTCAGGCAATTCTTTCAAATTTTTCCAAATCCTAGACAGGTGCTTCACAGCTACGTAAATAACTTGCTCAATAAAATTTATGACGGGCACGCATTTCACCGGTTTCAGGATTCACATCCTGGACAAAAATTTAGTGGGATTTTATTTTATTTAAAGTATTATTATACATTTTTATATTCACACACATCCGTTATTGCAGCAGGGGTTTCATCATCATTTTGAAGTGATCCAGACCCTCGCGATTTACGTCATAGTAGGGAAGAGCTTCCGAGTCCTTCAACCACCTGCTGATATTTCCATAACGGGACTTATCAACAGGATATATAATGTTGAGAGTGGTGACATTGGCGATTAAGCTAAAGTCTGCAATAGTAACTGAATTACCAGTCACCCATTTACTGTTCTTTAGAAAAGTGTTCAGATGCTCATAACCGTGTTCTAGCCCTTCGATTTGATCCTCGGTTAGTGATTTACACCCCTTGTATTTCACTCCTCTCTAAAATTAAATAACAACTTAAATAATCGTTTTTTGTGAGCGGACTCACAGCAATGTTCCTTAGCCAGCTGAAAATTAGCCCACTGTCAAAATGCATTCTTTGGTCTACCATAGCTCTTTTGGCCAGATCTTTAGGATAAAGGGAGTCATCTTTTCCGTATTTTGCTACTAGGTAAGCATTAATCGCATGACTGTCCCAAATAAAAACACCATCATCTTCTAGAGTGGGTATAGTGTGTTGCGGGTTTAGCTAAAATAAATTTGGCAGTGAATTGTGACTTGACAGAACTGGTAAACCAACCTTAAGAAAACTTTCAGTTAAGTGTTCTTGTTTGGACAGATCGACGATTTTGTGTTGCAGTTTCAGTCCTAAGGCAGCAGCTGTCAACAGTACTGACCTTGCGGGTCCTGAGAAGTGCTGCATGTAAAGAATTGGCGCCATGGTTAGGGAAGAACTGAAGCACCTAATCACGGCCATGACGGAGATAAAAATATTACTGTGATTACGAAACCGAGATAATTTTACGTTTCGAAAGATTTATATTTGTGTAAATTGGTAATGAACCAATTTCACATAATTTTTGATCCGATCATGAAAAATGTAAATAATTTTTTAATGGTTTCAGAACATCATCTTTGGCGGAAAAGCAAGCACATATTAATAAACTCGTACATCTGTTGTTTACTTTTTAACCTGAAATAGATTTGCAAACATAAAAATAATTTGAAGAATTTACATGTTTGACTGAGTCATGTTGGAGGCGGGCGACGTTTCGAATGTAACGTCCACTTCAGGTATATCCAGTTTCACTGCCAATTAACAAATATATCGACGCGCGTGTTTCCCATCGGCCAAAATCAATAAATTCAGGACAAATTACGCGAGTATTTATTACTGTTGCAGGCAATTTGTGTTCGTTAAAATAAAATTTAATGCGACAAATCAATTTGCAAATGATGTTTTATTTTTTGTCAGGACCACATGCGTATTAATAAATGTTTTATTTCAAATTTCGTTCAATAAGGACTCTTATTTCGTCCAATCCTTTCTTGTTAAGGTTATAATAAGGCAATTTCTCGCAACGTTTGATCCAAGAATAAATGTTTGGGTACGCTTTTGCATCAATTGGAACCACAACATCCATTGTAGTAATTGAAGAAATTATGCTGAAGTCGGCAACAGTCACAGATTTTCCAGCAACCCATTCGTTACCTTCTAAAAACTTCTCCAAAAAATTGTACGCTTCCTTTACTGCTTCTATTTGAGCCGATGAAACAGTTTTCACCCCTTGATAAATAACAGGGCGCTTAAAATTTCAATTCTTAGTTATCACCTTTGCAAAATAACTTCAATTACTTACAATTATGTCCATGGTCCTAGGAAAAAGAATACCATTTTCAAAATGCAACCTTTGGGTGACTATAGCTCGCGCTTGCAATTCTTTGGGGTAAAGGGAATCGTCTTTGCCATATTTATCTACTAGATAAGCCATAATGGCATGACTATCCCATAACACAAAACCATCCTCTTCAACTAAAGTTGGGACAGAGTGTTGAGGATTCAACTAGAAATTTGTGTGTGCATAACTGGTTGTATAAATATTGTATTAGGTAATTTGTTAATATTAACTGATTTTTGTCTCACCTTTGTGTAATTTGATGAAAATTGCTCCCTGTTTAATAAATTTACTTCAACTAGTTCAACATCAAGATTCAAAGCCTTAATTGTCATCAAAGTAGCTCGAACTGGTTGACTGTACGGGATCATATACAATTTTGGAGCCATTTTCACTGTATGAAGTGTCGGTGATAACTGAACGTTAACTATTGAGGGGACCATCAAATTTGATTTATTCGTGGATTGTGATTAAAAACTAGAATTGTTTCTTTTAAAATTTGGGTATTCGCATTTCCAATATTTTTTATTTCTTTTCACACTGCTTACTTTCAGCCATTTACGAATATTCTTTATTTACGTGTTTGTATAAAAACAAATTACAAAAATATGCTGAATCACAATTACTTAGATAATAAAGCAATAATGTTATTTTATGAGTATTATCACGAGATTTCTGTTAGTCACTTAATCTTTTGTTAGATTAACAGATCAAACGGGGATATATTTCCCTCAGTGCATAAAACAGATTTTCTTAATAAATGATCACTTCTTTGTAAGTTTGCTTTCGATAGTTTCCCTAGACATTTCCAACCCTTTTCTGTTCGCTTCATATTCTCCTAAAGATTCCATTTTCTTCATCCATGTTTTCACTTTAGGAAATATGTTCTCCTCGACACTTACAAACAGATCTAACGTACTAATTGTGCTAATTAAACTATAATCAGCCACAGTTATATGACTACCAGCTATCCATTTTTTTCCATCTAGGAATTTTTCCAAAAAGGCGTAAACTTCATGGGCTAATTTTACGTCGTCAGGTTCTATACTGGTTTTTCCTTTCCGCATTATTGGGCCCTAGTGGGACAAAAATAAGTTACTTACTAGAAAATCAAAAAATGTGGGTGTGTAAAGGTACCGCTATTTGCAGCATTCGTGGAAAAGCTATTCCGGATTCGAAGTGTAGTCTTTGGTCAACGATAGCACGTTTGAGGAGTTCTTTGGGATAAAGAGATTCTTTGTGTTGTCCATATTTTGATATGAGATATGTCATGATCGCGTGGCTGTCCCAAATAACGGAACCGTCCTCTTCAACGAGAGTCGGTACTGTGTGTTGGGGATTGATCTAAAATGATAAAATTTATTTTTCTTGCAGCCACTAACTGTGTTATTTACAAATTTATTTTGTACTAAATACCTTGAGAAATTCCGGTTTCAGATGGTCGCCTTCGGTCAAGTTCAGCTCTTTGAGTTCTAATTCCAATCCAATGGCCTTTGCTGTAATTAGGACAGCTCGAACCGGGGGACTAGGGTACACCATATATAAAGTTGGGGCCATTTTACTCTTTTAAGATTAATGTTTTGTATTGAAGTGAGACTAGCCTAGATCATCAACGATGACTGTTAGTGTACATCTAGCCTAGATCATCAACGATGACTGTTAGTGTACATTCACACCTGTCACGTGACACCATTGTTTTGATTTAAGTCAAGGAGGAAGAGACATCTGTTGAGGTATTACGTAGTGAAACATTAATTGGGACAATGTTAATTGCTGTCAATGGCGTACTGGTACTACTACATATCGCTCTGATTTAAAATTTTATTAGGTACTAAAATATGGAACCTTAGCGCACTTGGTTTTCATAAATATCTCCCGTTATTCTTTTCGACTTTTTACATTATATCATTAAAGAGAAGTAAAACAAATGTGCTAGTAATAAAAACAATATAGAGAAAAAATAATAGTAGAGTGAACAATTTTGTAGCCTCACTTTCAATAATTTTTTTTGTATACGTTCCCGAAAACAGCTGTTTTAGGGACTCATTTGAGTCCCTAAAATAAGTCTTTTCCGGACTCAATAAAATATTAGGCAAAACGGTTATTTTAGGTATTTAGTCCCCAAAAACAGTTTTTGCGGACTAAAAAATAAAATTGGTTACTATGGTAACGAATTTTTTTTAATTAGTAAGAGGTGTGAATTCGTGTTTTGGGAGCTTTAACAAAAAAATCTTGTATGCATCACGTACGCAAAGGGTTTTATTAGGTGACTCCTCTCATTAGTTACGATTCGTCCCCTAAAACTCTATTTTGCCTACTTGATACATAAATAGCTATTTTGAGTGTAACAATTTGGACTACGTATATAAATTTCTTAAAATTATTAATCACATGAACAACCGATGAACTGTATGTATTTACAATAACATCAATGGTGTTTAATGATTTATGATAATAGCAGGTTGCCTCTAGCTTTGGAACATTTGATTTGAAAATGAGATGATTGATGTGAATAATTAAATTATCAGTGATAACATATTGTGTATAATACACATGATGCGGTTGTTGGAGTTGAGGCGGAAGAAACACTTGTTGATAGATTAGGTACATAATGAAATAATTAGGCCAAGGTTAATAGGTAATAATTAGATTCTGCGATGCACAAATAATTCTCAAACTCTTTAAATTATATTTGCTAAAAAATCACTCAGGTTAAAACTAACTCTTATGAACTTAAGCGTGTCCTTATCAACTTCTCGAATGAACAACCTTACGCAATCAAAATGACTATGGAAAATATGTTTCATTCCCACTTTTAGTCACACTAACATTATAAATATGTTGATAAACTGACAAGTCAACATTTAGTGGGTGTATTTTGAGCAGCAGACACGCAATGGCTCCAACTCTGCATCTAATTTACGGTAGTCCTCCAGTAAGAGCTGTTCTAATAACGGCTAAAGCCATAGGATTAACTTTAAACGAAAACGAAATTAACCTTTTTGGTGGCGACCATCTTAAGCCGGACTTCTTGAAGGTAAGACTAGTTTTTTTCTTATTTTTTCATAATAAAGTAGGTGTTTTTTTAGCTTAATCCTCAACATACTGTTCCCACACTTGTTGATGATGATGGTTTTGCTATTTGGGACAGTCATGCGATTATCACATACTTAGTTTCAAAATATGCCAAAAATGATGCTTTGTATCCTAAGGACGTAAAAAAAAGGGCAGTGGTAGATCAAAGGTTGCATTTTGAGTCGGGAACTGTCTTTGCTCGACTATTGAGAATCACTGTGGGTACAATATGGCAAATAAAGTGTTTTATTACTTAATTTATTGTTATATAGAGACCGATACTTTTCGAAGGCAAGACCACAATAGATCCAAAAGATAGAGATAATATTTTGGAAGCTTATGGATTTTTAGATGTTTTTCTCAATGGGAAGCAATGGGTTGCGGGTGATTTTATCAGTGTAGCTGACTACAGTTTAGTGTCATCGATCAGTAGTTTGAATATACTAATTCCCATTGATGCACAAAAATATCCGAATGTGATTGCATGGTTGAAACGAATGGAAGCACGACCGGAGTATGCTGCTAATGTAAAAGGTTTGGCAGATTTTGCTACTTTATTTAAAAGTAAATTGTCATAATACTCATTATTTTTGAAATAAATGATATAAAGTGTGTGATTTGTAGTTCTTTTTTTTTTTAAGTTACCCGAACTCACTAATTATAGTGTTATAATAAAAGTGTTATAATAAAAATATTAATGTTTGTAGTTGATAGATATAAGTAGCTGTTATAGGCTGAGACCCCAGTGTAGTGTAATTTTTACTATGACGAGATTAATCCGCTAATTACTAACAATTTAAAATGCGTGAAGCACTCGTCTTCTTTCATTTCATATCGTCTGTAAATAGATATGTATGGCTTGCAAACTGCCGTTTGTTTCTTTGGTATTTGTGTAATCTAATTTGTCTAAAAAATGTTTGTTGTATTTTCTTATCAATGATGTTATAAAAGAAGAGAGGTACCTTTATCTAAAATAACTTGCAACAGCAACATCTCTTTTGCGCAATTCAAATGAGTAAACTAAAATATGGTATCTAGTCTTTTTTAATTAATATTGTTTTTATTAAACTGTTTATTCATAATAGGAATCCGTTGACCAAATACTGTGGAGGTGTGCTAAAGGCATCTACATATATCTAGAGCTTATGACTTTACTCTAATAAAGCTTTATTGATTAATAGATATCGGTTGTAGATAAAACTTTAAAGTTTTAAAAACAGTATTTTTCAAGTGAATAAACTTTGTCTGTTTAACCAGATGACGCTGCAGAATTTTTTTTTTTTTTTCGAAAATTTATCATTATAATCACTAGTTCCTCATATTTATGTATTGTACCTATACATACTCGTAATTGTTAGAACAATCTCTGTGTGTATTATTTGACCACTAGCAAGCGAGACTTCAGATCGCTCCAAATATTTATCTTATGCATGCAAGTCCTCCAGTTAGGGCTGCTTTAATGACTATTAAAGCAATCGGATTGACTAAAATAGAAAAAGAAGTGAATTTACGCATTCGCGAGAACCTCCATCTCGGCTATCTCAAGGGGTAGAACCTCCGTTTATAATTAAAGGTAAACAAATGCGTATCTCTTATAAAGTGTGTACTTTAGTTGAACCCTCAATACACGGTTCCAACTCTTGTTGAAAATGACGGGTTTACAATTTGGGATAGCCATGCAATTATTACATATTTAGTATGAAAATATGCAAACAACGATGCTCTGTATCCCCGAGATTTAAAGAAGCGAGCGCTGGTTTGATCAACGTTTGCATTTCGAATCGGGATTTGTTTTCCCTTGGTTAGCAGCAATTTCAGTAAGTTACTGAAGTATAAATAACTTTGCATTTGAATAATGTAGGTATTCGTTTTCAGGGGCCAATTTTCTTTGAAAAGACATTTGATTTATTGATTTTATTACAGTTTAGTTTCCATTATAAGTAGTTTGTATTATATTTTGGTGTCCATTGGTGCGGGAGAAAGTGACGACATCAATCTAGGAGATTGAATATAGACTTGTTACTAAAAAAATTGTCAATGGTTTTACTTAAAACAAAACTTAATAATTTACTTATCTAGCTGGTAAAAGTAACATGAAGGGTTAAATAATGCTTCATTAGACACATTTATTACTCATATTAATTTTATTTTCAGCCCATCATAAAACTTGTCGCTATTAAATTGTTGTAATTTTGGCACTTTTTAAAAGTATTTTACTGTTTTTTAAACCATTTTCCAATATTTTTAAATAGTAATAACACATATACCAATAAGGGTAAGAAAACAGTTTTTATAGGCAAGGTGAATTACTACATATATTTGAGACGCACAGCGTCGAAAGTTGCTCTAAATACCAACCTCTGTATTTTTCTCTCCATATTTTTTCATGTAATTTTTTTAGGCAGAATAAATTTTTTCAATTACATATTTTTTGATAATAACACTTTGTGTGGTAAGCGACCAATGTGTTTTAAGGAAAAACTAAAAAAGATCATCAAAAGAAATTTGTGTATGTTTCTAAATATTTTTTAAGAGCAAATCAATGAGTGATTGTGTTAAATACTCAATAGTAATGTCCTGAGTGCATGCCGAATTGTCGATAATTAGAATCAATTTGGCATGCACGAGGAATATTTTGCAGACTATTTCCCAGACGAAATTTACAATAACAATATTTTCATTATGAAAAAATTAAAAAAAAATTGTATGTGAATCAAATCTGTGAAATATCTGAGATTCTTCCAATAAGATTCGCGGTAATTTAGCAGACGGACAAATTATCAATAATAGTTGCTGAATTATCGCGTAATTTGAATCTGATTGAATCTTAGAAATTTGAAAGATTTGATTGGCTTAAATTTTGTAAGAGAACGTGTATTAATTCAGAAAAACAAATGTGATAGGGTGAAAAGAACGTAAGACTGACCACAGTATGTAGCCAACTTGTCAATTGAGATTGATAGATTTTTTTAGCATTCAAAAACAAATCTAAGACATATTTTTTTTTAAATAAATGTCGAATTTTTTTTTTTTATTAAACAGAACAACACTTGTTTGTCACCTACAATTAGATGATGCTGCATAAATAGAAAGGCAACTAACCGCTATTTATCTCAATCATTCTACGTCATAATCACTAGTTGGTCATAATAATCTCCACTATAAATATACAGTTACTATAGAGAAAATTATGTTAGTAGTATCTAACTGCTAGTAGTCAAAACAATCACGAAATGGCTCCAATACTTTACCTTATCCACGCAAGTCCTCCTGTTCGGGCCGTTTTAATGACTGCTAAAGCCATTGGACTAACTCTAACAGAAAAAGAAGTAAATTTGTTAGCTGGCGATCACCTTAAACCCGAATACCTTAAGGTAATTAAGTTTCAGCATTCGAATATCTCGTATAAAATGTGTTTTCTAGCTGAACCCTCAACACACCGTTCCAACACTTGTTGACGACGATGGATTTACAATTTGGGACAGTCATGCAATTATCACATATTTGGTATCAAAATATGCAAAAAATGATACTCTGTATCCTAAAGATTTAAAGAAGCGAGCGGTGGTTGATCAACGTTTGCATTTTGAATCGGGGTTTGTTTTCCCTCGGTTAGCGGCAATTTCAGTAAGTCACTAATTTATAAATAATAATCAAGTTGACTTATCTTTAATCCTTCAGCGCCCAATTATCTTTGAAGGTAAAAAGACAATAAACCAACAAGACAAGGAGAATGTTTGTGAGGCTTACGGATTTTTGGAAACTTTTCTAAACGGACATCAATGGGTTGCTGGTGATTTTATCAGCGTGGCTGATTACAGTTTAGTTTCAATTATAAGTAGTTTGAATTATATTATGGTGCCTATTGATGCCGGGAAGTATCCCAATTTACATGCGTGGTTAAAAAGGATGGAGGGTCGGCCAGAGTATGAAGCCAATGTAAAGGGATTGGAAGACTACAGCAGATTATTAAAAAGCAAAATGGCTGTTGCCTAATTATCTAAAAAATAAATCGGTTTAAATATTAATTTTGTGATAACTCGTTGAATTTGTCTCTGTAAAACTGGAAAATGTGTTATACTGATGTACACATTAGTATTATTAAATATTTTTATACTTACATTCATATAAAGTACAATTATTTTTTATGTATGTAATAAAATGCTCTTGATAAATTTTCTTCTTTTTGTATCTGTAGTATAAGTTTTAGTTAATTTACATGATAATTATACGTAGCTAAAAAGGACGAGCAAACAACCTCCATATGACATTTATTGATCTACATATTCTCCTAATTGCAAATCCTTGTCGACGAAGAGCACATCTTTTTAAAGTAAATACTCGTATATCGATGTGGTGTTGTGCCAAATCAGTAAAATATGGCCCCAACACTGTACATGTATCAGGCAAGCTCTTCTGTGCGAGCTGTCCTTATCACAGCAAAAGCTCTTGATTTAAAATTCAACGAAAAAGAAATAGATTTTTTGCATCTAGACCACTTAAAACCGGAGTATTTTCAAGTAAGTAGAATTGCATACCTATCAAAAATAATAATTTATTCTTTCTTATAGTTAAATCCCCAACATACAATTCCGACCCTTGTGGATGATGATTTCATACTTTGGGACAGCCATGCCATTATGATCTATATAGTTTCAAAGTATGCTAAAAATAACTTACTTTACCCTGAAGATTTGAAAAAACGAGCGGTTATTCATCAAAGACTTTATTTTGAGGCTGGAGTTTTATCGGTCCAAATGAGAAATTTTGCAGTAAGTAAATGGAGGTATCTATCTTTTTGTTTTATTACACACAAGAATAGTTTGCAGTTCTTTATGAAAATAAAACCTCAATAGATCAGAAAGATAAAGAAGCTATTCATGAGAGTTACGGAATTTTGGAAACTTTTTTAGAAGGAAAAGTTTGGATCGCTGGTGATTCTGTTACTATTGCTGACTACAGTTTAATAGCAACTGTTAGTACTCTCAATGCTTTTGTTTCAATTGATACAAAAAAGTATCGAAAATTGTCGAAGTGGGTACTACAGTGCGAGAATCTTCCAGAGTATGAGGTTAACAGAAAAGGGTTAATGGAAGTTCACAACATATTGAAAAATAAATTGTCCATAGTTTAAGAATTTTTTGTTTCACGAAAAATTAAAAATTAAAATTGATTTACTGGTTGTGTAACTTATACATATTCATTCTTTGGTGAACTCTGATTACAATTTCTGAGGTCACTTGAACAAAGAATGCGTGCAAAAGTTAATAAATTTTGTGAATGATCATTAAAGAATTATTTGCGTTGAAGTTAGCAAACTATAGTGGAAGTTTACTTGTTCATCGAGCGGCAAAATCATGGCTCCTACTTTATATATGATTCAAGCGAGCCCTCCAGTCAGAGCAGTTTTGATTACGGCGAAAGCTATTGGTCTTGATTTAAATGAAAAAGACATCAACTTTTTTCAAGATGAACACTTGAAACCACACTTTCTTAAAGTAAGTGATTAAAATATCTGAACGTTTACTATACTAAAATATTCAGTTAAACCCTCAACACACTATTCCCACATTGGAAGATGAAGATGGATTTGCAATTTGGGACAGTCATGCAATTATGACTTACCTAGTATCAAAATATGCCAAGGACGACTCTGTTTATCCTGAAGATCTTAAAAAACGAGCGGTTGTAAATCAACGTCTTTTTTTCGAATCTGGTGTGATATTTTTCCATATGAGAAATATTGCAGTTTGTATGTTCTCGTAAAAATGTATTTAAATAATCGGTGTAATTTTAGCGATCTCTTCTTGTTCATTGTCAAAACTTTATAAACGAAGAAGATAAAGAAGGTATGATCGAAGGCTTTGGTTTGTTGGAAAAATTTCTAGAAGGGAAAAGATGGGCTGCTGGTGATTTTGTCAGTCTTGCTGACTACAGTTTAATATCTTCCGTTGGTACTGCTGCATCTATAATACCAGTAGATTCGGAGAAATATCCGAAATTGACAGCCTGGATGAAGAGATGTGAGGAATTGCCAGAATATGAAGCAAATGCGAAAGGTTTTAAAGAAGCAGCCGAAATGCTTAAAATTAGATTAACCAGAAAGTGAAATGATAAGCGCAATAAATCGATAATGTAATTCAGTAATACAAATATTTTTATTTCTAATAAAGATTGCAAAAAGCAAAATGTCATGATTTTTTCCCCTTGATTCGTTACTAATATACTAATCACTAGTGAGTCTTTGTTGGGTTTGTATTTTAGAAAATCTAGAAGCACAAAAACATCCATAGAGGTAATAAAATCCACTAGACGTAATGATTCTCAAAAGGAACACATTTACAAACACTCATCAGCCAGAAATTGTGATCCTTATTAGTCCTGATTTTATCTTTTTGATTCCTTGTATTCTTTTTATTTGCCAGATGGTGCAGTAGAAAGTGTTTTGTCTATTTTCGCTTCTTTTAAACATTAATTAAAAGAATATAATTGCAATATTTTTTTATTAATTGTGGGTTTAACAATTATTATTTTTTAGCCAACTTGCTGTTAAGCATATCAGACATTTCTTGCAGTCCTCTACGATTAGCCTCATATTCCGGTAGTTCTTCACATTGTTTCAGCCAAGCTATCACTCTAGGATACATTTTAGGATCAACAGGAATCACATTGTTTAGTGTACTGATTGATGAAAGAAGGCTGTAGTCTGCAATACTTTTAAAATCACCAGCAACCCATTGCCTTCCTTCCAAAAATTGGTCCAAAAAAGCGTAACTTTCGATAACAGCTTTTTTATTCTTCTCTTCGATGAAATCTTGACCTCCAATAACAATAGGTCTCTGTAATTTTTTTTCTTTAACTTCTATAATTGTAAAAGTGAAAATCACTTACTACAATTCTTCTCAAAAGTGCGAATACGACGCCTGATTCAAAATGAAGTCTTTGGTCAATAACAGCCCGTTTTTTGATATCCTTGGGATAAAGCGCGTCGTTTGTAGCATATTTAGATAGCAAATAGATCATAATAGCATGGCTGTCCCAAATTATAAACCCATCATCATCTACAAGTGTAGGAATTGTATGTTGAGGATTCATCTAAAAAAATTTATAGTGATTTTTTTTCAAGAATGTCCCAAAATGACTTACTTTCACATATCCGGGTTTTAAATGTTCCTCATTCATGAAATCCACTTCTTTCAGATTAAGATCAAGTCCGATGGTTTTGGCAGTCATCATGACTGCTCTTGCCGGAGGACTTGCATAAAGCATGTGCAATGTAGGTGCCATGATGTTGACCACTTTGCACACAATGAAGTACTGATTCGATATCTTTATTAGGTTGAGTTTATCATTTCCTCTGATATTTGCGATGCAGATTATAATAAATCATAGTATTGTAAGCAAATCATGTGGTATGTTTGTCACTCTCATTAAAGAATAATGGTATTTTTATTATACAATTAAGATCACAGGATCACACATTTGGAACAAATGGTAGCAGAAAACTTGCGAATGATATTTAATAAATTTATTTGATATCATTATCAATAACTCTAATGATATTTCTTTAGGAATGACATATTTAATCTAGCGTTGAGCATTTTAGCACCTTCTTCTTGGCCTTTACGGGTGACTTCATACTCAGGAAGGCTTTTACATCTTTGAAACCAAGCAATTAACTTTGGATATTTCTCTGGATCAATTGGTATCACATTATTAACGCTAGCGATAGATGAAACTAGGCTGTAATCAGCAATGGTAAGTGAATTACCCGCCATCCATTCACTGTCTTCTATAAATTTTTCCAAAACATCAAAACTTTCAAGTAAAGCTTGCTTTTCGTTTGAGTCTATGAAATTTTTACCGTCCAAAAGAATTGAACACTGAAATTTAATTTCCGTTAGTTTGTCAGTACTATAGCTATTGAAATATACTAACAGCAATATTTTTCATATGAAAGAATATAACACTAGATTCGAAAAATAATCGTTGATTAACTATCGCTCGTTTCTTAACATCTTCTGGGTAAAGAGAGTCGTTTTTCGCATATTTTGCTACCATATAAGCCATAATTGCATGGCTATCCCAAAATACAAATCCGTCCTCATCAACAAAGGTTGGAATAGTATGTTGTGGGTTTATCTTGTAAATAAAAAAGTGAATTTTTAACTGCAAAGTATTATATATACTTACTTTGCAAAATTCCGTTTTCACATTATCGTCTCGAAAAAAATAAATACCTTTTTCTATGAATTCTACTCCAAGGGCTTTAGCTGTCATGACTACAGCTCTGCATGGAGGACTTGCAGGAAGCATGTATAAAGTAGGTGCCATGATAATAATGAACTGTTTAAAACTATTGTCATTAACTTTATTTAAATACGTCTATTCTGTTTTATATTCATGCAGCAAATGAAATATGTTTGTGTTTTGAGCAGAAGGATTTGTATTTATTTTTATTTTTATTTATTAAAGTTGGTTTTTTATGTTCTTCTAAATCTGACCCGATTGTTAAAAGGGAGATTCTTTTTGATGGTTGACAGTTTTGATTGTGTGTTTTTTTTTATAAAACAACTTGAAAAAAATAATAGGTATATTTTTTCTCCTTTTTTTTTTCTAATATATAATATCGAATAGAATTTTTCAACAATGTGGAGAATTACATAATTACGAATGAATTAATTGAATTTTAGTTAGGTGTGCGTGTGTAATAGGTCATTACAGGTATAACCTTGCGTAGACATAGTTTGCTATTGAACTTTATTATGTGCAAATTAAAACTTTAGAATATGAATTGCAAGTATGTAAAAAAAGTAATCAAGAAATGGAGTTTGGATGCAACAAAATCAGTATTTCAACATTGTAATTTTGATTAAGATATTAACTACAACACATTATACATATTGTTGTAGACTGTTGAAATTTTTGAAGCGTCGACTCGAATTAAATGGTAGGTATTATTGAAATAAAAAAATAATTAATTCTTCAACACGACTTACTATAAAGTTCTCGGAATAAAATGATTGTGATTTTCAAACTGGAATCGATGTGAGTTAAAAACCGCACGACTTTCTGGAAAAAAATTTCACCTGTTTAAAGCCATAATGTCGCTTATGGCCTATATTAGAAATTCTAATGTTAAGTTAAAAGAAGTTAAATTAAAAGTAGAAAACTCATAAATGTAAATCATTTTATTGTTGGAGGAGGAGTGTTCAGCGAGTTAGTAAAGTCTATTATTGACCTTTAAATGTTAAAATATTCCATTTTCCATTCCAATAGTAGTGAATGAAACAAATTTTATAGACAGCCATTTTGCCAATTTGCTGGCATATTGGGATTATGTACACTTGTCCTAAGTGACTTATTTGAAAAAACACATGTGTCATAACAAACTTTACTCAACACAAGTGCCACTTAAATTCATTTTTTAATTTTGTTTGTGACATCTTGAGTTATCAAAAATTGTCATGTTTAAATTATCTATTAATAAAAATTTGTGCACAATAATTATGAATTAACACATTTCGTGATATAGACAAAATTTTCTATGTTAAGAAGCACTTTTAAGTTACTTATACAGGGTGATTCTTAAATAGACCGACAAAATTTTATCCTTGGTAGTATCAAATGAGAACATGCTGGAAAAAATATTGAAAAAATTCTTTGTTTAATCGTTCTCCAAATAAAATTTATTAAAGTTATTTTCGAGATAAAGCGTACGCCACTGATGTGTAAATAGTATTAGCACAGGTAGTGGAAACCAAGGTATTAATTTGATCAAAATGTACTTGATCATTGCAACAATTCATAAACGCCGTAAGTGGCACGGATCAAGGGGGTTCTGCCCCTAAAAAATATCGACGTAAAAAAGGTACTGATTATTTCCATTTATGCTTGGAAAGCTGTGATTTTTTGTCGGTCTATTTAAGAATCACCCTGTATATTATACAAGGTGTCCCACGAGTAATAATGAGCCTGAAAAAAATTTGGAAGCAACCAACATTAACCAACTCTGGAATCAAAGATAATGTGGATATTAAAATATTTAGTTTTTATAAACTAAACATAGTGACCAAACAGCACACTTCCAACTTTAATTTATAAAAAGTCAAACCTTTGAAAATTTGGTGAGAATTACTAAAATTTTGCCGAAAAAACCAACAAGATTTTCATTTATGAAGAATGTTTGAAAAACGCTTCGCAGACTGCAGCGTGGTATCCAAATAGACGGACTTTCTAAAACTGGAGTAGTCATTTTGACTGAAATTTGTCAAAAATAAAAATACGATTACTATGTTAAACTAATTAAAACAAATTACTTTAATATCCACGTTATCTATGAAATGTAATGTTGGTTGTTTCAAAAAATTTTTGGGCTCATTATTACTCGTAGGACACCCTGTATAAAAATGTAAACATATGTAGTATTTTTCGGAAAAGTAAATATATCGCCACTGCTTATTAGAACGAAATCATGTAATCTTTTCCATCAATGTTAAAGAACTTATCGTCCTTCTCAATTTCGTTTTACATCATTCTAAATAATAAATTCGTTTCGATAAATAACATTTTTATATCCAATACGAGAAATGTTTCTTCACTGATTTCATGTTTCTCTTTTACGAGTGGTCCCTCCAGTTCTAATTGTATCTATCATCAAGGAAATACAGAAACACCTTTTTGCTTTATATGAGATGAGTTGTTAATTAAGCGCGTGTGTACTTGCTCACCACACACAGTTTTCTTTATTTCATTTCAAAGGAACGGGTGCTTAGGGTTGCGTGTAATTATTATGCTTTGCGACACGAATGTGGGGCACGAGCAATTCTTTATGAAGTTTCTCAACTCTTATAATAGCAAAACTAGGTTTAGGTACCTATTTATTTTTCATTTTTGCCTAAAGGGTTTCAACGAATCAGCAAATCTGTTATTGACATACCTATTATGTATTTTTTAGTTCAATTAACAAACTTTATTGTTTGTTACATTCTAAATATAACTTTAGAGATACTGTTTTATCTTATCTGGTACGCATAATGAAAAGAGAAATTTGTAGTGTCATCAAAGTTTTTCTGTAAAAAGAGAAAAAAACAGTTTTTTTGAGTATGCAACTATTAGTAGTTTTCATTTTCTTTTTCAAACGAAATCGATCATACAAATAAAAATTTGCTTTTCAACAAAAAGTAGTCGATTAGCCAAGTGCCATTCCCCATATAAAAAAATCCGAAAACCTTGCACCATGATTTAATTGTTTCATTGTTAAGTAGGTAATTATTCAAATGATGGTTTTACTACATATATCTACCTTAAAAACAAAAAAGTCAATTGTAACAGGTTGAACTTGAATGTGCTACTAAAACTATGAAAAATAACAGAGAGCAGGTTTTGAAGCCGACCTCTCTAGAATTGTTTGAAAAGTTGGGCGAAATTTCGAACTTTTCTGACAAAACAGGGTTTTTCAGAAGATAATTTAACAAGTGAAAGTAAAAAAAAATGTGTTATTTCAAATTTTATTGTATTACACATTGTAATCTTTTTTTATTCAAATGTGTTACATCATTGAATAAAGAAGATATTTTCCGAAATATTTATTATGATCCTTCGTACTATTAATTATGTTAGCCTTCTATATGTATAGCTTTTTCTAAGTAAATGTCAAAGTAGACATTTTGAAAAATATTTCAGATGATGGAATTAGAATACTTTTAACAACATTTCAAAACAAATTGAGTAACAGTTTTTAAAATATTCATTGTATCCATGCATTTTAGCGACTTTGTATAAAAATCTTATACACGTAAAAATTAAACTCCTAAATATAAAACAATAGGTTTTAACAAATGTGCTGCAAAAAAAGAAAGTGCTCTTCTCATCTTCGACACGTGTACCTGGATACAGAAATATTACTAAGTACCGATCTCTTAACTTTTTCACTTCGGAAATATGAGTATAATAAAATAATACCTAATTATTCAATTGAGTATTCTAACGTTAACTTTAAATAAGTAATTATCTTCCACGTAGAAAGTGTATCAAGGTTACATCCATCGACCCACTAATTGACCTTTGAAAAATTTTCTTCGAGCAAAATTTTGTCTCTTCAATTAATTCCGAAAGATAGTTAACGTCCAAATTTTGGACAAATCTGATTCATTTGGAAATATTCGGAAATCCCTTTCATTTTTTGTTATACTTCAAAACCAACTGAAATATTCCCACCTTTCACAAATAAAACTCAAAATTTGAAATTTCCTCGGAAGGTATCTTTCACCAGAAACCGCGGTGACACAGTCACTTCAGCTTCAACCATTTTGCCAACTCATGTATGATTCATTGTAGATATGGCTAGTTATCTGAATCGATAAAACGAGTGGAACTACGCGAGATACAACTAGTATTCCAGTGTAACTTGTTATAACCACAACCATGGCTATCACTTTGTACATGGTCGCTCCAAGTCCTGCGGTACGTGCCGTACAAATTACAGCAAAAGCTCTCGGGATAGAACTGAAAGAGAAGCCTTTAAATTTTATGGAAGGTGAACATTTAAAACCAGAATATCTTAAGGTAGGTAACACTTTTTTTATTAATCGCAAAATAAAATTATTCATATCTAATTAAAAAAATAGATTAATCCCCAACACACCGTACCGACCATTGTTGAAGAAGACGGTTTCACTCTGTGGGACAGCAATGCCATTAACGCTTACCTCGTTTCAAAATATGGCAAAAATGATTCCCTCTATCCTAAAGACTTGAAGAAAAGGGCAATTGTTGACCAAAGACTTCATTTTAATAATGGTGTTGCTTTTGCCACTGGTTTAAAAATTATTGTAAGTTAGTACTAATTATAGACGTATCCTTTAGTTACTTAATTCTTAGGGTGCTATTCTTCGCGCTGGTAAAACAAAAATCGATGATCAAGATCGCGAAGAACTTAACAGAGTTTATGGATTTGTGGAAGCATTCCTTCAGAGCAAACAATGGATTGCTGGTGATTCTGTAACCATTGCTGACTACAACTTGTATGCCACTCTGAGTGCTATGAATGTTTTGGTACCGATCGATGCGCAGAAATACCCAAAAGTAGCAGCTTGGTACAAAAAAGTTGATGCTTTACCGGAAGTTGACGTAAGCAAAGAAGGGTTGGCTAAATTCGAGGCCATGATTAAAAGTAAACTTAAGTAATTATTTATTGTTTTTTTTTTAAATAAATGTTTAGTGAAGTTAATGTGTTTTATCATTTTGCAATTAAAATGAGCGAGAAAAAATTTATCCTCTAGAACAAGGGTCGGCAAACTTTTTTTTACATCTTAAAATTTTTAGTTACAGCGGTTACAACCATGTAGCAAACTCGAAGACAATTATGTGAGCAACAAAAAAAACCAAATTCATTATTTAAAATTTTAAAGTGATATTTTTGTATAATACATATCTATATGTATTTCTTATTTTTTTTTATAAATAATCTGTTGAAATCGAAATAAGTGCACAAAAACGGAGTAACTTCTTGATATATAAGAACTGCAAGTTTGCATCTGAAAATTTTCATTTCAATTTTATTAATGAATTAAAATTGTTTTAAGTTTCGTCAAAATTCTTCCACACGCCACTGTCAAAATCTTTGCAAAAAGACGATTTAGCATTGAAACAATTTTTTATCGTGGCTTACTGGTTAGGTCAGTGTGTTAGAGTTTTCTTTACATGTTCTTGATATCTTATATTACTTAGCATTTTTTTCTGGGGCGCGAGTTCTGAAACACCCTCTGTATACATGAATCAGGTCCGATGAGATGTCATTTTCACATTTTTTTCTGGGGCGCGAGTTCTGAAACACCCTCTGTATACATGAATCAGGTCCGATGAGATGTCAAAAATGGTTCAAGTTATTTTTTAAATTTAATAAATCATTTCTGACAAATATCGACTGAAAAGTTGATGATCCACTTCATCATATGTTGTATAAAAGGCTGTAAATTTTAAATACAAAAACACAAAACACGATGAATCGGGCAAGAGTACAAAATTAATACATTTTTATTGTACAAAGTACACTTAAAAGATGGTCTTACGAAGGTACAGGTGTAAAAATATTAGGTTTCAAAAAAATTGTAAAAGTGAAACTATATACATAATTCCTAAACAATCAACCAATATTTACAAGTCAGATAATAATATCATTGTTTTTTTAAACATTTGCATAAAGAAAGATAAGAAACGTGACACTTGATTCATTTGTTTTCCATTAATCATGGCGCCCACACTGTATATGATGCCTTCTAGCCCCCCAGTACGAGCCGTCCTTATGACTGCTAAATCAATCGGTCTTGATCTAGAGCTTAAACAATTAAACTTGCGAAGAGGTGACCATAAAACTGCCGAATATCTTAAGGTAAGATACCTTTTTAACTTTTTTTTTTTGAATTATATATACTTTCAGTTAAATCCCCAACACACCGTTCCCACTTTAGTTGATGATGATGGTTTCGTTCTTTGGGACAGCCACGCAATTATAGTTTATCTTCTTTCAAAGTACGCCAAAAACGATTCTCTTTATCCAAAGGACTTGAAAAAGAGAGCCGTCATAGACCAAAGAATGCATTTTGACAGTGGTGTTGCTTTTTCCGTGTTTCTAACAATTTTGGTATGTATGAATTCAAAAATTCAAATATCTGGTTCTTATTTCGAATAGTATCCATTAATCTATCGTGAGAAGAAAACAATCACACAAGAAGATAAGAATGCAGCTGAGGAAGTTTATTCCTTTTTAGAAGCTTTTCTAGAAGGAAAACAATGGATGACTGGGGATTCTGTTACGGTTGCTGATTATAGTTTGATAGCCACGATTAGTTCTCTAAACGTTTTGGTAAAAATTGATCCAGTAAAGTACTCAAAGCTAAATACTTGGGTAAAAAATGTTGAAAAACTACCGGCTTATGAGGCGAATAAATCAGGACTGGAACAATTCGTTGGTTATGTTAACTCAATATCAGGATAAATATTTCGTATTATGTTTAACTACGAAAAATACATAATTAAAACAAATAAAACAAGTTTTTGATTGAGGACAAAGGTCAAGGTTGCATGAAAACATGAAAGTCTGATGAGCGTCAACTGTTACACAAGTTTATTATTTGTTGTTGGTGTATTCAGTGGCGTATCATCAATCATTACATATTTCTCCAATATCGATTACCAACAATGTATCTAATCAGAAGAAAGGTGGATGTGTATTATGTACAGAATATTGATGCAGTATTTATCCTTGAAATGAATGCATTACATGTAGATTAACTGAATGGCAGAATAATAAATTATTTATCGGAAATTTTACTTGTATAACAACGCAATTGAAAAAAGATATCCAGCTGAATTATTGTGGCTAATAACGCCCACACTGTACACGGTTTTCTCTACAGACTCTAGTTTAAGTTTGCAGTTTGAATGGAACTAACTTGTAAACAATGAAAAAAAGACATTAACTTGTCTTTGCTAAAGTTTAGAATATTCATTCCATATTGCTTTTATTGCTTTATTTCGAAAATTATTAGAAAAGGTTTTCTTAAAGTAAAAGTAATGCAAATAAAATTAAGGGCATATTTAAATTATAAAAACTTGGGTCATAGATACCTATTCAGGGCAGGCTCGGAAGAATTTTTATATATAAAACAGCTATTAACAAAAAACAATAGGACGGAGTGCACGAAAGAATTTTTAACACGAGTTTTTTTAATAATACCCAGCTAGGTGCAGTTGCACTTTAGGAAAAAAAATTAATAATTAAATGAGTCTACATCATATTATTGCTATGCAACCAACATTAAGTTTTTGTATACGTGCCTATTTCTATTATGTCAATTATTATGAATACAGGTGACTCATGGACCTAGTATAATACTATCTCCATGAGCTGACTATTCAATTCACCTCTTTTTTTCAAATATTAACCAATAAAATAGCAGATATTGACTACGGCATCTTAGCAACAACAAATTCAAGCGAATATTCCACTCGTAATAAAATACATAAATGATTTTCATCTAGCTAGCTTAGGAATTTTTTTGCATGTAATTTTATTTGTGACGCTCTAATTTTTTGAAAGCTCTAGTTCTGTCGTTAGTGTCACGTATTAATTAATAATAAATTGTTGTTAATTAAACTTTTATTATTTCAACTAATTTCCAATAATAATTGATAATAATGTATACTTTGGAAGAAAACAAGTTTATAATCGAAGTCTATTTTCGAAGTGGACGATTTTTCAATTTTGAGTTAAAACAAGTAGGTACCCCTATTTTCGTAAAGCGGCGTTTTTTTATTTTACATGGAAAATTCACAGCTGGCTAGATGAAAATCTTTTATAACCACTTTGTATAATTGGATATTCAACGTTGCTATGACAACGAAATCAAGTGTAACGCATATTTGCCATTTGGTCTGTTGAATACAATTCGTAGTCAAAGATTGTAGAATATTTTTATTCATGGTCATTACGCTTGCGAACACCATTCGTGCACACTCATGAGCATTCATAACAATATTCCACTTTTTTTTTGACTACTATCGTGGTATTATAACAGAATATTAATTGCTCATATTTGTCCTACATAATATTTTGGTTGATTGTTTACAAAACTTTGTTTAACAATTTTTTTGTCAGCAAGTGAAAAGACAAAAATGCTCTTTTCCAAAATGTTAAATTTGACTCGTCTTCCTTGTATCTATAGAAATTTTAAAAATGTTTAGTTAAATCCATATTTTCTAGTCACTCTGTATAAAAAATATAAGTGGGTGATAAGCAAGGATATACTCGTAGATCAATAATAAATTAGAGCAAGAGAGGTGCACGATTACATCAGTTTCTTATTACAAAATAAGCATTATTTAGTTCGTTATGTAACAAGGCTAAATTACTTCAATTCTTCTATGTGGAAAAAACAAAGATACAAAATTCATGTTTCATTGTTTTATGGAAAAGGATTGTGGTTCAAACGACAGCAAATTACCAAAAACGATGTTACACTTTTTAAAACTTAATTTTTAATGGTAATTTCTGGTTTTTGTATATTTTTTTAAAGTTTGTGTACATACTTATAAAATAGAGACTGCCATAAGCAGAAAATGGTTGCATAACTGATAACATGTTTTAACTCGAGTTTTAATCACTAGGTCACTCGGTGTACTTTTAGAAAAAATTTAGTAATTAATTGTTAAACAAACAAAACGAATGTATATCATTTTATTGTTATACAACTAACATTGACTTAAACAAAAATATAAACCGTGATATTGATCAATAATAAATACATTAGAGTGCGAAGGGTTCACGAATACAGTTTCCTGATACAAAATTATAGAAATCCTAAATTACTTATTTTTCTATTTTGCATGTGAAAAAATACAAATGCTACAAAATTTTAATTTGTCTTACCCTTTCGGTAAGTAGGTAATAAGACCACTAATCTTAGTGGGATCTCCCAAGAAAAGCAAATTACTATTTTACTCTTTTTAGTACTTAATATTTGTGATTTCTGATTTTTTATACCTATAATTTTTGAAAAAGTTTATAACAATCTTTAAATTTATATTTAATTTTTTTCTTCATGAATATGGAAAATAAGGAATGAATTGCTTATATCGCATAATGAAGCAATTATAATTGTTTCTTATGCACTTATTTTGATTCATTCATTTTCCATTTGCCATGGGGCCAGCGTTGTATGTGACGCACCTTACTCCGCCAGTACGAGCTGTTCTTATGACCGTGAAATCAATTGATCTTGATGTAAAACTCAAACAGTTAAATGTGGAAAAAAATGAGCATAAAAGTCCTGAATTTCTTAAGGTAAGGTACTTTTCTGGTTCCTTGTAATTACAAGATTTCAATTGAACACATGCATCAGTTAAATCCCCAACATACCGTTCCCACTTTGGTCGACGATGATGGTTTTGTCCTTTGGGATAGTCATGCCATTATGGCTTACCTCGTTTCGAAGTATGCCAAAGACGACTCTCTTTATCCACGAGATATAAAAAGAAGAGCTCTGGTGAACCAAAGATTGCATTTTGAAAATGGGGTTGCATTTCCTGAGATGTTAAAAATTTTGGTAAGCGGAAAATTGTATGAAGTGGTCATAGATGGTTTTTTATATAGTATCCAATACTCTATGAAGGGAAAAAAGTAATTACACAAGACGATAAAATCGCAGCTGAGGAGATTTATTCATTTTTAGAGGCTTTTCTTGAAGGAAAACTGTGGATGGCTGGCGATTCTGTCACGATTGCGGATTACAGCTTGATAACAACGATTAGTGCTCTTAACGTTTTGGTAAAAATCGATCGTTTTGTGTATCCAAACTTGATTACATGGGTGAAGAATCTTGAACAACTACCCGTTTATGAGGAGAATAGAAAATGGCTTGACAGTTACACTAATTACGTTAAATTATTGTTACGGTGAACGTTTCGAAATTTATTTCAGTTGAATAATACAAGAATAATTAATTTGCGGAAAGCATGAAAGTGTTTTTTTTTACCATAACCAAACGTAACTTTGTCCTTTGTAATTTCTAACTGGGGAATTTCAGACGAATTCCAGAATGAAAAAAAGTTAATTTATTCACTAGCCCAGAAATAAATACAGGGGGTCTAAAGAAATACGGGTCTAAAGATAATTGTGTACAAAACTATTTAAAATTAATTTAAATTTGTTTGGCGTTGAAAAGTAAAAAAAACTTCATCAAAAAAAACTTTATTTCATAATCTCGATCGAGAATCTTTTTTCATCTAGGCTCAACACACAAATATCTCAAAATTTTATAGAGGCACTATTAAGCTCGTATTATAGGTGAAGAAATTTATCAACGATAGTAAAGGTAATGAGGATTGCATTGAACAATAAACATGAACGATTTTCTAATATTATATATAATATATAAATGCAGTTTAGATGTTCAATAAAATAAAAGTCACTCAAGTAACACTGATTAATTATAAGATGTATGGTATTTAATCGTTATTAATAGATAAGTACATAAGTTTAAAATAAACTATAAACACTTAAACATTGATAATTTCATTTGTTGTAATTATTTAATAATTTTATCTAATTTTCAAAACAATTCATTATTATAACATTTAATATTTTATCTGATAAATACGAGTAGTATGATATGCAGGCAATGTAGAAACATATGAATCTATTTTTTAAATTAAATAAATCTTACATTAAAAAAGACTTTAATCGCAGGGAAATTATCTGCAAAAGAAATCTGATAAACACATATGCAACTAAAATCTGATAAGCCTTTATATCTCCTATAAAACAATTATTCCCACTTGTGTGTTCCAGATAATACGGTAGTTAGTCGATCATGTCTCTAAAACTGTACCACACCTCACTAAGCCCAGCTTGTCGGGCGTCTCTTTTGACAATTAACGCCTTGGGTATTGAGGTCGAACTTGTCCCAATAAATCTAAACGCACAAGAACATCTCACTACAGAGTTTCTTCAGGTAAGTCCTAGACCAATTTCCGCAGCAAATAGAAACCTTGAGTCACACCCAAATGGATCTCCCTTGATTAAATTTTTTATGGGCGTTATCGATTTCCACATTTTAATTCTGTATTAATAACAGCGTTTCGACAGGATTGACATTAAACTCTCGTTTGAATACCATGTTTTGTATAAAACATACCAAAGTACTTTTTGTACGTGTATTGGCAAACAAAAATACCTGCGGTATAACTCGGCAAACTGGCTTGAAATCAAACGAAATTTTGTTTATTGGATCGATGAATTTATTTGCTCTACATTCAGTATAAATTTTATATCGCTCTCGAAATGTCTCAATTAAATCACTTGTAGCTTAATCCTTTTCACACCGTGCCGACTCTTCAAGATGGATCTTTCAGTCTTTGTGACAGTCATGCTATTAATGCATATCTTGTCGAAAACTACGGAACGGATGATTCGCTCTACCCTAAAGACTTGCAACAAAAGGCCATCGTCAACCAAAGGTTGCATTTTGATTCAAATGTACTGAGTGCACGGCTATCGGCAATTACGGTAATCATTATTGTCAATAATTAATATTGCAGTCACGACATAATTATGTTCCAGAGCTCCATTTTAAGAGGCGGTGCCAAAACTGTCGCCAAAGACAAAGCCGATGCCTTGCTCCAAGGCTTAACCCTATTGGAGACAATCCTCGAAACGAATAAATTCGTCTGTGGTGACAAATTGTCCATTGCTGATTTCAGTCTAGTTACTACTGTCAGCAGTGCCAATGCAGTCCTCCCTTTAGCCTCCAACAGGTTTCCGAAAATTTTTGAGTGGTGGAACCGACTGGAAGCTCTTCCTTACTACAAAGAAGCAAATCAAGAAGGTCTTAACGCTTTTACTAAGCTCATTAAAAGTAAAAATATTATGAGACAAAATTCAACAAGATAAATTCTAAGTCTCACAGTCATGTTTTTTATTTTACATTCCTCGACGACCGTGAGTTAAAATTAAAAGTGCCGAGTGATGAGATTGAGACTAAATATTCGTAGCTCACCTATTGAGTGAGTGAAAAGTCCGAAGTTGTGTCGGAATTAATTTAAACAGAGGATGGGCAAAAAGGAATTAGTTTTGCTGTCTCATTCTCTACAGAGGCGTATTAGAGTTGTAGTTGATTGATCATCACATCGCATTTTTCGATGGCGGATTGTCTACGACCGGAAGAAATATGAAGTAATCAAAGAGAAAATTGAATGGTTTGGTGGAAAAGGGAGGGTTTTCAATTTAGCGGAAAATTACAATTCTGTTGTTGGGGAGTATTTAAACGTTTATAGATTTTAGAAGTATCGGTACTTTGATCACTTTTTTCGTTTTATGTAATCCAAATTCCAGAGAAATATTAAAATTAATGGTTGCGCAAAGATAGGATTTTCAAGTAAACCAAGAGTTGCCAAAAATAATGGAAGCTTTTTAACTGCTTGAAGATTTTTTACTAAAAATAAGATATGAGTGTACTGAATAATACGAAATGCTAGTTGTAGATAATATAATAGTCGCTGCAAGATCTCATTGAATCTAAATTTCGGTACCTAAAGAAGTCGGTTTTTACATTTTATAGTCCTCAATTGCAAACTATTGGCTAAATGTTAGTAAATCAAAACCAAACCAATAGAATCAAGCGCTGACAGGTGACTATAGTGGTGTTGTTAGTTGGAGGACGGAGATCGATTTTTATTGGCTTTTTCTCGGTATACTGTCGACGTTCCCTAATAAAATTCCTATGGCGCCTACCATTATCTCAATACGATCCATTTAGTAAATGTATAAATACTACAAAACTTTTCTCTTTGTTTTGAAATATCTTCTTTGAAAGAAAAACGGTTTTTTCATCAAATACACCATTACGTTATCTCATCATCTAGTCCGTCGCTTCCAATCTCGCAAAAGTTAAATTCGCAAAGTTGTAATCCCCTTATCGTGCGTCACGCCCCGCTCGGCCTGAAATCCATCCGATCCGTTCCTGCGCTCCTGCGAGGCAAATGCCCCGAAAGACTGAAAGCAACAGTTGGTGCAGGACAGGACAGTTATTGATTTCTTGGCAGAAATCGAGCGTTCGTGTCTCGCAGAATGCATCTGATAGTCGTTGTGTGATGTCACACTTTATCGTCGATTCCGTCTATTGTCGTTGCTCACGGACGTTCACATTTGGCATGTTTTTAAGTGTCGTTGGAAGCAAGGCCGGAGCGACCATGCATGACTGAAAATGAAGCGTTTGTGTGGCAAGTGAGCAACCACGTCAAGCAATGTTCAAACTGTACTACAACGACATGAGCCCCCAGAGCAGGGCTGTTCTAATGACGGCGGGGGCCATCGGGACGCATCTAGACCTCCAGGAGGTCAACATCTACGGCAAGGATCTCGACCCTGAACTCCTCCAGGTAAGAACTAACTCCAAGTGTGCTGTAACTTCCGGGTTTTCCGGAAATGAATATAAATTTCTTGGGTGTTGAATGATGATTCACTCTCACGTTCGGGTGTAGTGAAAATGAAGTATGCGACTTACTCAAGTTTTCTTGCAGATAAACCCCCATCACATGGTGCCCACGCTGGTCGATGGTGACTTTACCATCTGGGACAGCCATGCGATCGTGGGGTACCTCGTCGGTCGACACTCCTCCGACGAGTTGTACCCCAAAGAAACGAAACTGAGAGCTTTAGTTGATCAATTTTTACATTTTGATTCAGGCGTCTTGTTTACCAGAGTCAATAGCATTATCGTAAGTATGCATAAGTATTGACGTCATTATCATAAAATTGTCTTGTATTCATGGAATATGTGTGCAAATTAGAGTCACGTGGGTGCAATTGTTCCGATACAGTTCGCTCAACGCCCACTCAACTGTTGATTCCGAAGTTTGTTTTGCATGTCACAACCGTTTGTAAAAAAGTCACAATGATTTGTAAACAAAATAAAAAAGTGAAAGTATTTGCGAAAACGAAGTTTATAATCTTGATGCAAAAATAGAGCAAAAATGTGGGAAATGTTAAAGTAGCGAGGCTATTTCGGTACAGTATGTTGCGTTTATTGTGACCACAAGCAATTTGAGTGGTATCCAAATTTGAAAAATTACAAAATCGCGGTTTTTTACTTGTATGTTCCCACAAGAATTTTAATGTGTAAAGCGAAAAAACTGTAGAGTGATGTATCTACTTTAAGTCTAAATTTACATTTTGTAAATAGTCAGACAACAAATACAAAAAATACCGGTGAATAGGGCTTTTGAATAATTCAATTTGTTTTGCACTTAAATAAAATATCTACAATTTCCTAGATGGTGCAGTAAATGATCATAAAAATATTTATAGAAAAGTGCTTTGAAATATGTATTCGAATATGGCTTTTCGTCATAAAATATACAAGCATGTGATAAATCCTAGTCTTTAACATTAAAATATATATCCCGTTTGGACATTCTATTGTCGTAACTTTTGTTTTATTTGATTCAGGACAATTAATTTGTTCAAAACATCAAATTCAGTTTATTTTCTTTGTTGGAGAACCTTTTATTTAAATGAGATTTTGTTGGTTAGCTATTTATAAATAAAATATTTTCTCTTTCATTGGATCGATGGAGTGTATTAATTTGGTTTTCTCTTTCAGAATTCTATAGTGGTGGAGAACGATAAAGAAATCTCGACGCAAAGAATAAGTGCAATTACGGAATCTTACAAATTTTTAGATAAATTTCTACAAAACAAAAATTACTTAATTGGTCCAAACCTCACGGTGGCTGACTTATGTTGCGTTGCAACGATCAGTACAGCCACTATAATTACCCCCATATCAACGGAAAAGTACCCCAACCTGTCCACGTGGTACAGAACCTGCAAGAACCTACCCTATTACGAACAAACGAACGGGGTGGGTCTCAACAAACTCGACGCTTTGGTCGAACTCAAGTTAGGCCGACCTCGAACCAAAGACTTCTGTGAATAAACTTTCTCTGTGTGAATTTAAAAAAGAACCTCAAACTGGTCTTATGTTTCTCGTGATATTATACATTTAATTTATTTAACGCTTTTATTAATAGAATATTTATACATATACTGGCTATGTGGAATTAATTAAATATCTGCCTTTAAAAGATTATCGCTTAGTTGGATCTTTTCACCTGGTTTGAAGGCCGGCATTCCTAGGTAAGGGCAACTCGCGCAACGGAAGGCATCTCCTAAGTAGCACTACAAAATATATTCAAATTTAATAGTGAAAAAGACAAAATTCTTGTATACTATACATTGCCACAGGATGATTTCGGGGCGTTAGCTGTATCTACGACTTGGCCTGTTTTCGCCTCCTGTGCAAGTTCCTCCGCAAGGCCGCAAGAGCAGTCCTTGCAAGCCTTACGTTTACCAGTGGTTCCACAAACTGTAATTTTGCAATAAATACCCACTATATCATTGGAATCTTGGACTTACCCCGAAGTGATGACGGATCAGGCTTTTTCAAATCCTCATCATCAAGCAAATTATCAGGATCTATAGTTTCATCTTCATCCGCATCATCCAGTTTCCATACTGCGGCTGCGGGTTTTTTGAGGTTAAGTTTTGCAGAAGACCCAATTTCGTATTTGGGTTTACTTGAGATCACCCAACCGTTTTCACTACGGACATTAGTGAAACCACTCGTTTTCAAATTAAGCTCTACATTGTCTAAATCTTTGATCTTATTAATACACAATTGTCCCCCAGGTTTGCACAACTTGAATAATTGTTTTGTTAAAGAGTCTGTAATCTGTTCCTGAGGAACTTCAACCAAAATAGAATCATTTGCATTTTCAGTGAGTCCTAAAATACAAACATAAATGTTTTTGTGACGAAAACGTGTTGAGTCATACCTGATAATTCATTTGGAGATTTGAGGTTTTTTATGTTTTTAAAGGTGGGGTTAGAAAGTGATTTTGCACCTTCTTCACATACTGCTAACACGGTTTCACCCTCTTTTAAATTTAACACTTCCATAATGCAATAAATTTTAAATGATGAAATTCACTTGACTACAATTTGAAGTATTTTATCACAACACTCAAACACTACTGTCAAAGTATCATGTTGGCTAACCTTAAAATTAGTTACTTTTAAATTATTACGTTGCATCAGTGAAACAAATAAATTTTAAATGATTGAGATTTTCAAAAATATTTTAAAAATTTTGTAGTTGTAGGAAAAAAAATCGGGCACGGACAAAGATTTTAACAAAAAATCGCTTGTGGTCTGCTTCGTTAAAAAAATTTCAGGAGGAAAAGATGAATTTGGTATAAATTAAGTACCTATATGGTACATAAATGAAAACAGTATAAAATCTAGAATTTTATTCTCATCAAAGTCTCATTTCATTCATGTGCTACAACGGTCGTGATGTATATAAAATATAATATAAACAATTCGTCTCAAAAATCATTGAATATAAACAATGTTTTTACAAAACTAAGTGGATACAGATTGAGTATTACTCGTGAACAAATATAAAAAATAGATAAAAAATATGTTTGTAAATAGTTATAAAAATTAATAAGACGAGTTTCTAGACTAACAATCTAGAAATAATAAAAAAATTAAGTATTGACAGTTTTTGAGTATGGTATGTCATTAAGTGTAGTTGTAATAGTTACGATTACAGAAAAAATGATATGAACATTATTAAAAATTCTAAATTAACATGTCCTAGTCTTATAACATATATTATTCGAGTTACATTACCTAAAATGTACAAAAATGATTGATTACAACATCAAAAATCCAACTGAAAAAGATGTACAACGGAACGTAATTGATAGGTATTAAAATTGCACGATATATGTATGATACAAAATTTTTTCTACTAGTCCTTTTATCATGAGTCCACATCTTGTGCACATAGAGCAAACTATAGAGATTCATTTTCATTTTCATCTTCCAACATATAAGTTAGGCACATAGTTTACACACATTTGCACACTATTTTTCTTTAAATTTATTTTATATTCACTAGTTGATTTAAATTAGAACATAGCATTGCTCAAAACGTCCAATTTGGCAGTAGAAACAAAACAACACAACTCGAGTATTTAGCGGGACCATCAGTTGGTGTAATGATCAAAAGAGCCCAAATATTCCAAAGCTGCCCGATAACAAAACTGGTATTGGTCCTGAAACAAAAACCAAAAATGTAAACGCAAATAATTTTAGAAACATGAACTGTACCTCGGTTTGGACCATGGCCGGTCTTTGCGTACGTAAAATCCTCGCCGTTTGGAATATATCGACAACACCTTCATACTGCATTCGTTCTAACGCTATACTCAAAGTGATAAAAACGCCAGTTCGGCCAACACCCGCACTGAATATAATAAAAATTAGCATTTATCAACGCATTTAAAATATAATTATCACCTGCAATGGACAGTAATTGGTCCGTCTTGGCCGAACTGTTCTTTAGTCTTGTGGACTTGCCCAATGAAGTCGATAAAACCATCTCCATACTTGGGTACTCCCTGTTCGGGCCAATCAGTGAACTGGAATTGCCTAACAGTTCGCGAGGACCCTTCACGAGCATCGGTAACTTTGAATTCGCGAAGTATATACTGTGGCATGTTGTATTCGGCGATGGGGTCGACGACGAAACATTGGTAGCGAACTGATCGGTCGCTAGGCCAGTACTGATGGCATTTCTCCTATAGAAGTTATTTTCCAATAAAGAAATTGAGCCTTAATTCTAAACTTACCCTTCCCATCTCCTTGAGTTTAGTCAGCATGACGATAATCGTCGAGTTGTGCTCCCACAACATCCTCCACAGGTCATCGGTAGTATCCGACAGGGGGCCCTGCGTCGCAATGTACGCTTTCCTATACCTATACCCGTCGATAAAACTGGCATTGATATAATCCGACCCTTCGATCCCCCTTATCGGCGCCAAACACACCCTCGTGCTTTCATACGGCAAGATATGTACCAATCTATTCTTATGCTTAATGCACGGCAAATTCGCTGTAATAAACCGCGACGAATCAGTCTTGATATTGCCCAACTTTTTGAACTCGTGTTCCATCCCAGTCACGTTTTCGCCCGGCTCCAGTTGCATCAACTTCTGGATATGCGACTGCAAATTGCGTGCTGGCACCTCCGTTTGTCCACAAATCACAGCTTCTAGCAACGCGTCATGGATAAAAATGTATTGGTCTTCAGTCTGCACCATGTAGTTCCTCTGGGCCCGCAGACATGTCACGTGACCGTAAATATCGACGGTTTTCTCGTGCCGCATCCGCTCCAACATTGAGTCGATGACGATGAAGCAGCCAGTGCGGCCAACTCCAGCCGAGCAGTGGACCACCACAGGGCCTACATCGGATGGGTTGAGGCTAGACACCCTCCTCAGGAACTGGAGGAAGGGGGCCGGGTGGTCAGGAACCCCATGGTCGGGCCATGCAGTGAACTGCAACTGTTTCACTTCACGACGATCACTAAATCCCTGTTTATTAATCTGGAAAGTCCTAATACAATACGTTGCCAGTTCCTGTACGTCGGTTATAGTGACATTCATACTGCCGTAAGTCTCCGAGCCTCGACTTGGCCAATACTGGTCACACTTAATCCTCGTACGTTCCTCCAATTTCGTCATCATGACAATCGTGGCTGTTTTCAGCTCCCAACACATCCTCCAGAAATCACCAAAAGTCTCCTGGAGCGGCCCTTGAGTCGCCACGTAAGCATTGTGCTTTCTATACCCATCACAGTAATTCGCATTGATGTAGTCACTGCCAAGCACGCCCTCTTCTGGTGTCAAAATCACTCGGCTGTGATCATACGCGATCACGTTAGCGTATCGGTTTTTAGGCTTGTTCACATCCATATTCGAGTGGTCCCATGTGAACTGCTGTCCCGGCTCTATACTCTCATACTCTTGCGAAAACTTAAGATTGTCGTTGGCTTTAAGGCGCTCGATGTGATTGGCTAATTCTGATATGGGGATTGGCGGGTGTGAAATCATGGCAGGGGTTTGGAAGTTGAGTCGACGCATTGCTACAGGGTCGCTCGGTGCTATACTATTGTTTAAATCGGCCGGAATTAAAGGACGTGTTACTGCGGCCTGATCGGGGGTCTTGCATGGTTGTCGCCTCTTTCGGTATATAAAAACTAAGACGAAAATAAGGGACAATAACAAGGCGGCTACGACTGGGACTATTATCCAGAAAAGTCCGGCTTCCTTGCGTTGTGAGCTCACTTTCACGTCGTTGTCAGTCGGGACATTGGGGTTAGGGCGTAGAGGGGGGTCACCAGGTGGTACTTCTCTCATATCGAGTGATAAAAATTCCGAAAAAGGACTACTTGTGTACAAATGCTTTTGGGGCGTATCAACCACTGCTCTAACAAAAATTCGGTACCTCTTCCCCCTCTGCAATTTGTAATTTGTAAACTCATCATTATCCTCCCCTGTCCCTAAATGGAAAGTGTAGGGTATATTCCTTTGTGGAAATTTAGCTGCGATATATGGCAAGTTGTGATTAGTCGCCGCCTTTTCCTTATTTTCGATTAAATTATTCGTTAAATATTGATCAGGATTCATATTGGCTTGATCCTTAGTTTCGGGTACCACCACCAAATAATAGTGACTTATTGGACCGTACTCTTCCGAAGCTTGGGGTAAAATAACATGGATTTCTTCGCCGTTAACAACACCGTAAAAGTCAGGTTTGACCATTGGTTGTGGTGCTGCCATTTGAGTCGTTACTGTTATTTTCGTAGGGGGTCTATACGAATGATCGGTGGGTATGGCACTCACATTCACGTTATAAGTGGTGAAGGGTGAAAGATTATTAATCGTGTATGTTCGGGCATCATCGGGTAATAAAATCTCGTTACGTTCGATTTTTTGTGTCTGGGTAATTCCCTGCGAATCGACGAACTCTTTAATAGCATCGAATGAGATTTTGTATTTGATGGGATTGAGACGAATTGGAGGTGACCAAGTTAGGGTCATCGAGTGAGTCGAAACTTCATGCGCCCTTAAGTTTAATGGTACATCTTCAGGTTTGACTTTGACGGTAACTTTCTCGGAGAGTCTCCCTAGACCGTTTTTGAACCTTGCAGCTACTGCTATTGCATACTGTGCATACTTTTCCAAATTGACCAAATCAGCAGATTCGGTTACATCCACCGACTTTTGCTGCCATTCATCCAAATCCTCCACCGCCGTCATGGTATAAAAAATCTGGTACCCAATTATTTTCGCCCGAGATGGTACCGGCTCCCACCACACTTCCACACTCGAGTCCGATGTTGCGACCGCTTTGACCGACAGTGGCGCCCTTCCAATATCACGCTCTGTCTGAATTGTGAACTTTTCGCTGTTGGGGCCAGCTCCTTGATTCGTATAAGCCTTCACGTGGAACACATACTCGGTGTTTTCCTCCAAATTGGTGAAAACTGCTTTGGTGGTGGAAACATTGCGAGTAATGATATTGCTATGGTCCGACTTCTTGTGGAATTGAATGTCGTATTTGATGATTTGGCCATTTCGGTGTTCCCGTGCCGGGGGATCCCACGTAACACAGACGACGTCAGGTGTTTGGAAGCGGTGGGTGATGTTGCTCGGGGGACCCGTTGGGGGGCCTTCAGGTGTGTGCATGTATTTTATGGCCTCCTGGCCTATCCCGATGTGGTTCTGACCGGCCACTCGAAATTCGTATTCGACGCCCCGTTCGAGGTTGCTGATGCGATACGAATTTGTGTGAGTGCCTGCAAAAAGGAATTTTTCAACAAAGTATACCAATTTCTAAATCCAAAAGTGTGCCTTGTATCATTAAAAAAAGTTACTTAACTTTGAATATGTGTTATTGAATGACTGACAGTTTTCATTTAATTCAGAAACAGCAGAAAAACCCTACGAGTAATTTTTTTTTCATCATTACCATAGTGCAGAGCATCTCTTTATTAGTTGTAATCCAAATTTTCAAAAAAATATACTGAGTAGTTTTCGACATATGATTTGAAGTTAAGGTTTGCTAATCAAGCATTGGTCCATATAGGAGAAATGCATGTTAATCTTACTTAAAAATGCATTTTTATAAAAGTATTTGTTTCAAGACTCTTCTGTTGCTTAAAAATGGTCAATTGCACCTTTTTTGTTCTAATTAGAATAAACAAAAACTGTTTGTTTACTTAAAACAAATAAAGAGTACCTGAGTACTAATTAAAGCAAATAAAGAGTTTTTTTTGTTGTAAAAATGACCACTGATCATTGAGCAAAGAGGATCTAGAAGTTTAAGGCACGTGCCTTAAATATAAGGGCAAATCTTTTTCAAATGTAATCACTTTCCATTCAGATTTCGACTTGTTCACTTTGTTCTAGCTTTCTGAACTTTTTTTTAAAATATTCAGAGCAAATGGTTTCTCATCACTTTTGAGTAATGCAATAAGTCACCTGATTTATTTTGTTGGTACATTCTACGATTAGCTTCAGTTAGCTTGCAGGTTGTAGTTGTTGTGATAACAGTTGCACACGAAGCAACTGACTTATTGCATTCAACATCAGTAGAAAGTGATGAGAAAGCATTTGCTGAGAATATTTAAAAAAAAAATTCAGAAAGCCAGTAGAACAAAGTGAACAAGTTGGAATCTGAATGGAATTTCAAATTAATTTGAAAAAGATTTGTTCTTATATTTAAAGCTACAGCTTTAAATTTCAAGATCTTTTTTGCTCAATGATCAGTGATCATTTTTAGAAAAAAAAACCTTTTTATTTGCTTTAATTAGTACGCAGGTACTCTTTGTTCGTTTTAAGTAAAGAAACAGTTTTTGTTTATTCTAATTAGAACAAAGAAGGTGCAATTGACCATTTTTAAACATAAGAAGAGTCTTAAAACAAATACTTTTATAAAAATGTAATTTTAAGTAAGATTAACATGCATTTCTCCTATATGGCGTAATACCTGAATAGCAAACCTTAACATCAAAAAATCATATCTTAAAAACTACTCGGTATATTATTTTAAAAATTTGGATTCCTACTAATAAAAAGATGGTCCACACGATGGTGACAAAGAAAAAAAAATTTACAAGTAGGGTTCTTCTTAGATTACTTCGAACTTCTTCGAACACTGTTCGAAGAAAAGTTTGCCAATATTCAATTTCAAATTGCATATCATTCTAAAAGTCCATCCCTTTAGAATTGTCTTTATTTGAAGGAAATCGGCCTGATAGTTATTGAGTAATGATTTTTTAAAGTTAAAGTATTTTAAATTCATTAAAAAAAATATTTAGTTCAGAGTGTGTGGACTTTTAGAAATTTTTTTTAGTGCATTTGACATGACTTTTTTTTTGTCGCTCTGTGTAATACAACATTGGCTGAATAAAATAAAAAGTTTGTACAGTAATATTACGAAAATTTATTAAAAAACCTTCACTTTTAAACCAAATAGTACCAGCGTTATTTTGACTTTATCATTTTGCTCGAAGTTTGTGCTATAAGGAAAATGTGAAAAATGAAAAGCATGCTTGCCGTACCTTTGAGATTGACATCTTTCAATTTTTGGTCCTTCACCCCAAATCTCAGTCTGTATCCCTTTAATTCGCCGTAAGTTTGCGAGGGTCTAGTCCACTCCAACTCTATCGTAACCGTGGGTTCCCGTTCGATAATCCTTAAATCAAAGAAATTACCCGATCAATACTCAAATACACCCGAACTTACTTTATGGTCAAGGCGGGTCTATTGGGGACTCCTCCGGGAGTTCGCACATTGACCGGAGGACTCCTGTCTCCGTCCCCTTTTCTTGTCAGTGCCGCCACTTGAACGGCGTAGGTAGTATCAGGCTGTAATCCCGATACGTTATGTTCCAAAACGGCGTCTCCAAAAACATCAAACTTCATCGGATCGTTGAGGAAGTTTTTACCCTGTGGAAATTTAAGAGGGTGAAATTATCGCTCGATATGGGATTAGAGCAGAGTCGCCGTCTGAGGGTTATGAAAAGGAGAGTCAATTCAGTAATTGCCTGCAGAAGGCGACTCTCAAAAAGTGATCAAAAACTGTACTTCTTCTTTGGTTTCCTGGACGTGGACATGGTAACCCAGAATAATGCCGTTGCGTTCTTTAGGATGGGGCGGTTTCCATTCGACTTTGATTGTAGTGGAATTTATTGGGGTGACTTTTACGTCTTCTGGGTTGCCGGGCACTGTGAAATTAAGAGCGATTAAGATACTGTGAAGTAAGAACTACAAAGAACTTATTTATGGCATGCAGGCACTTGTTTATCTTAATTTTTCGATTGTTTGCTTTTCTCACTCACTCTTGGTCGAAACACAACAAAAATCAAATAAACAGTAAAACAAAAACCCATAAAACTTCCTAAAACATTTGAATACCAACACACGAAATATCGTTGAATAATTACCTCATCCAGACGGATTAATGGAACACAAGAACCTACTATAAATTTTATCTACACATTTATCAGCGGAAAATAGAAAAAGTTTTTATTGTGTATACTCGTCCCGGTGCTGCTTGAAGGGAAATAATAAAAAAATCGAAAAATGAACATTTTTTTCTAAAACTAGCATTAATTTATGGTCATTTTCCGATTCGCCTAAATCAAAAGCCTCAAAATATTCTACTCAAATTTTCTAATGATAAATAAAAAATTCACTACTAGCACACAACAGAGAAAAATACTCACTGATATCTGTGGACCGAGTAATGCAAAAAAGTCAGAAAAAAATAGTAATTGTAAAAGTGTTACAACACTATTATAACCATCAAAATTCAAACATGTAAACTGTATACAAAAATAAGAAAAATCTATCTCCGCTACAAAAATGCTTGGAGGTTCGTGAAAAATAGAAAAAAATACTCACACACATGTATTGATTAAAAAAATCTCAAAAATTATCTTTTATTCGATGATAAAACATCACGGGGGAAAGCCGGATGGTCAAAAAAATTGTAAGGATGTGTGGATTCAAATCGTCGCAATAAAAAACTGTGTTGAAAAAATCGTGTCCAACTATTTGTCACAATGTTAGTTGTTGGTTGTGTCGTTTCACTTGCACACACTTTGAGATGAAGTCAAATTTCTTTGCAAAAATTTCTTCTGCTTCTTCATGCACCAAAAGTTGTACTTAAACCAAAGAAATAAAAAATCGGCTAAATCGTTAGAGCAGATACCAGATATAATGTCAAAATATAGCATGCCCATTGCATCACTATTATTCTCCTACGGTCTACGAGTAGTGTTAAGTATTGGTATTCAAATGTGACAATTCCAAGCTGTGCCTGAAAATCGAGAAGCGAGCCAAAACCAGACTTGGTCGTGGCTCCAGAAAAAAAATTGCATATTGACTCACTTTTGTTAGCTCGCTCAAACATAACAGTAATCTTCGTGGAGTAGAAATTTTTATTTCAGCCGAGATTTCTACTCCAGATAGGTAAGTAAAAGCTACAACTATGGCGTTTAGTTGGTTATTTTTTCCTTTTAGCATCAGTATTAATACTCAATCATACAATCACACACAAAAAATGGTGCAAGTGTAGTTTACACACAGTGAAATGTGATATAAATGTGCCATATTAAAGTGCGCATGTCACCTACTTGTGAGAGTGAGGTGCTGCCTAGCGATAGACAAGGAATTGGGAGATGAAGGAATCGGAATTTGTTATCTCCGTCGAAGGAAATTAATGGGAAGGTGAGGGATTGTCACCAGCATGCTAGGTGGTGTGTTACTAAATTACGAAAACGGTGCACGAAATCAACTAAAAAAATTAATACTCATATATAATTATATAAAAACAAAACAGTGCCGATTGTGACTCAAAAAATGTGCCATTGCAATGCAACTCTGTGCGAATGAAAATCAATAAGCAATCATTACATGTGAACGTGAGTAGCTAAAACAATAACAACAAGGAACGAAAAAATCGAACAAAACGATTCAAAACAAAACAATTCAAAAAATAATAATAAAATAAACACAATTATCAACTAGAAATTTTTAGAAAAACCGAAAAAACAGTTATTGAAAAAATTCGTCGGAAAAACCTCTTTAATTCAGCTCCTGCAAACGCTTTTGTAGACAGAAGAAAAAACATTAAAAATAAATTTTGTCTCATAATAAAGTTAGTTCACTACACTATTGAGGTTCACGTGAGGTCTCAAAAATATGCTGTAAAAAATCACAAAAATTCACAAAACCAGCTTCAAAAAATCCTTCCTGGGCGGGCTGCAATGGTTAAAAAATGGTTAAGTCACACATATCACTAAGGATATGTCAAAAATCTTATCAAAAACTACAACTAGAAGGCCAGGAGGACGACAACCGTCCCCTGCAAATCATAACGAAAAATCACAGAAAAATAAAAAAGGGAAAATTTGATGAGGTATTGAGGGATCAAGGCGTCGTAAATTCAAGCGCCACCATACAAAAAAAAACAAAATTACTTTACAATAAAAGAAGGTGTTTAAGATTTGTGCGGTGGCACCGGAATTCGTTGACAACACTGTAGACAAGAGCGTCGCTGTTCTCGGAATCACAATATGTTTATTGTTTTACACTAACTCCTCTTTCGTAAGCTGTCAATTGTGGTAACACATTTATTATAATCGGGGAGGAACGAGTTCGGCACGCCCGTCTTCGTAACGTTTCGGCGCCCCATTCTCGTCCCGCCTCAAGTCATAAATATCTTATTTTTTAAACATCACCGTTCTTATAATAGTTAGATGGAATCAAAAACTGAAACGTACCATCTTCATGGGTTCGCACGGTGATCGGGAATGAGCTGGGTCCGTCCCCGACTGAGGTGCCAGCCAGGACCCAAATTCGGTAAGTGGTCCATCTTTTAAGTTCGTCAAGCACAAAACTAGTAGCGTTCATTTTAACTTCTATAGCTTCG
Source organism: Tribolium madens (assembly GCF_015345945.1). NCBI lineage: Eukaryota > Metazoa > Arthropoda > Insecta > Coleoptera > Tenebrionidae > Tribolium > Tribolium madens. The sequence continues at coordinate 8,439,502 of NW_025401069.1, forward strand.
CTATCTGATCTATCTGCTTCGACATACTGCAGCTTGTAGTATATAATGTTTCCATGACTGCGGTTAGCAAGCGGTGGCTCCCAGGTGACTCGGATGGCAGTCGGACTTACCGCCTCACCGGTAACGTTGCTGGGCGGAGCGCCCGGTACTACGGTGGCGTTAGCGTGTTAACTTAAGCCAAAAGCTTATAGCCTAGTTTTTACTGTTACTTATTATGACTCTCTTAATCAAAAATCATGAAAAATGACAACAAGTGGATATTAAAATAAAAATTTTCACTACCTGATAGATACACGTCAAATGAAACGGTAAAACTCAAAACAATACTAGAATAAATGTAAAAGAAACTTGAACAAATTAAACAAGTGAACGGTGCTCAATTGCACATAGTTATTAAAAAAAAACGGCATAGCATTACTTTGTGCAGTGCTCATTAACAAATTAATATCCACTGACAACTAGTTACTGGCATGCAAATGCAATTCCACAGGAAAAATAAAACACTCATCCATCACGCATCCACAACGGCATTAATTCAAATAGTTTTAGTAAACTTACACACTTCTGGAACGTTAGTTCCGATCAATCGCATTTTTAAAACAATGCAATATTAGTCTCAAGTCTGAAATTGACGAGTTCAGGCCGTGTCATCATCGACAACACGACTCAAACGCGTTAATTGCAGCAATATCGGCCCCCCTCCCCCATCAAAAACTACATGTGTTCTTATTGCAAACGCTGTGTTGCAACACAAAAATACTCCAAAAATCAAAATCACCCTTGGCTCACAAACCGCCCCTGACCGGATTCTCTTACCGTACTGTTTGGTTCTGACTGGTATCGGGGGTGTGGTGGCGCCCTCCCCGCGCTGCGATCTTGCCGCCAACCACACGTAATACAGAGTGTTTGGGTAAAGTCCCGTCAATGTGTACGATTCGGTGATAGGTATGCGTCGATGGTGTTTCTCTTTGGCGTATGTGTCATTCCAATAGAGTTCATAATTGACGATGTTTTCCCCGGAATGCGTCGGTTTACTCCATTGTAATGTGACGGAGGTTTCACCGATATCTGACGCCATCAGGTTGCTCGGTTGACTTGGTACGCCTGAACAGATCATGTTAGAGCATTTAAATGAAGAAAAAAGTCGCACCTTGTTGCGTTTTGACGTGGACGGGGGCACTGAGCGGGCCAGGTCCCACCGAAGTGAAGGCCTGGACGCGGATCGTGTAGATAGTATGAGGAGTTAGTTCGCTGATTGTTGTTAGTTGATTGTTGTCGACGACTTGGGATTCCCACTGGGCCATCGGGAGTTGGGAGTTGGTCGTGTAGTATACTTTGTATCCCTAGTGATGATAAATAAAATGTGGGTTAAAACAACCACTAGATACAATCTTAGAACAACCAAACAACTCAATTTTCTACTTTTTCTTAGTTTTCTTTTTTTATCTAATCTGGTGGTCTGTATTTTGTTAACGAGTTGACATACACGAGTATTTCTAAATTTCCTTTGTATTCTACTTAATCACATTAATAAAAATATCACCATTTCCTGTAACTTTCGAGCTAATATCTTATTTATTATCACAACAAAAAATTATAATTATCAGATAAACTTTTATGTACTGAATAATTATTTGCTTATATCTAGAAATAACTTATAAAAATTTAAAACAACCAAGAAATTAATTATTGGATTTTTTTGTCAAAGACTAATAAAACCGTTTGTAAATTAACAACCCGCGATTTATGTCTCATTTCTAGTTTGTTTGAAAGTCTTAATTAATTGAAGTAAATCATAAAAAACTGACAAAAAATAAGCAATAATAAGTCAATGGCTTACAAGTTCACAGCTACCAGGTGAATAAAAAGTATGGAACCAAGCGTTTTTTTCGTAAACTAAGCACTTTACGAAAAAAATAATTAGTGTACCGTAAAGTACAATTAAAATGTGACCATTTATCAAGAATAACATTTTCCGAAATTTCTTTTAGTTTTCGAGTTCTGAAAAAAAATTTTTTTTAAATGACAACCCACCATGGTAATTTTTTAATTAAAGATTATGATCTAAAAATGACCTCTAATGAAATAAAATTGTTTTTTAGGCAGTACTTTTTTAAAATTAATTGTTAAAGTTGCGTTCCGAGCTCATCACGAAGATTTTCCGAACTTAACCGAAGTGGTTGTTTCATGCTTTTCATCATGGGAGAGCCTTGATTTCTATGCAGGTGCTTTGGGGTGGTTTCGAATCGACTAAAAATAGAAGAAAATGATTTGTTTTTACATTTTTTGATCCATCCGGAACCACCCCAAAGCACCTGCACCAAAAACCGGACTCTCCAACGACCAAAGTCATGAAACGACTCCCACGTTCAAGTACGGAAAATCTTCGTGATGGGCTCTCGGAACGCAACTTTAACAATTTATTAAAAAAAAGTACTGACTAGAAAACAATTCTGTTTAATTAGAGGTCATTTTTAGATCATTATCTTTAATTAAAAAATTACCATAGTGGGTTGCCATTTAAAAAAAAAAACTAAAACTAAAAGAAATTTCGAAAAATGTTATTCTTGATAAATGGTCACATTTTAATTGGAGTTTACGCTACACTAATTATTTTTTTGTAAAGTGCTTAGTTTACGAAAAAAACGCTTGGTTCCATACTTTTTATTCACCTGGTATGTATTTATTGCTGATTTTGTTAAGACTAAATTGATATAATTAATTCGTAATTTAGAAAAATAAGTACTTTGCAGATGAAAAAACTTACGGTAACTTGGCCGTTTGCCGTTTCCGGCTCGTCCCATTGAATGACCATGGTACTGGAACTTAATGGTCGAACTTGAACGTTTCGTGGTGACGATCCGGGTTCTGAAATTTAGTTTACTTAGATAAGGAAATAAGTGTAAATGCATACTTAAAAATTAAATTAAAAAACGATTTAACCGAAAGAAACAACAAAAATGAGCAAGTTTGTTACACAAATGACGCCACTTATTATTTATTGTGTACATTTAACTTACTGGCACCTCCAAAAGACGTTTCAGCTAAAACAGAAAAAAAGAACAATTACAGTGGCCGATAAAGACGCGTTTGGTAGAGATTTTACAAAATGCTATTGCTAGAGAGTACCAAAAGGCGTGAGTGAAAAACTACTCTAGTCGTGTAAAAAATGCACACAAAAATCTGAAAAAAACTTACATTAGGCATAGGCACAAAATCCATATGAAAAATGGTTGTTTGCATGAAAATGATAAACAGTAGGGTGAAAGAAAACGAAATTTATGGGTGGATTAAGACACGTTTACTGTCATCATCTTTCTAACAGTCGCGTGATGGATGAAAAGGGTACCTTCTTTTAGATACAATAATCAAACCGTTGCTTCGTTTCTGTCCCAATTTGTTTGCGGAGTGACAGAAACGGAACAAGTGGTTGCAATACAGTCGGAATTTAATGAATCCGGAGGAAATTACCTGTTTCTCCTGTGGTAACAAACTCCGGCGCACTTGGAGGCCCTCTGCCTATATTGTTGACGGCAATGACGTACATTTCGTATTCGGTGTAGGGACTAAGGCTTCTAATCGTATAATACATGGTAATGATTCCTGATATTTCGCTGAAGGCTTGATTGGCATATTTTGGCTTAAATTGAATGACGTAATACTGAAGATCCTCCGGTCCGTTGTAGGACCAAGTCAACCGAACGGAAGTCGCTGTGATTTCTGACGCTCTAACATTGATAAGTGGTCCCGGTAATGCTAAATTCGCGCCAAATCAATAGTCAACATCTCAAACTTGGACGGAATACTCACATTGTACTTTGACCTGAGCAACAGCATCGATAACCCCCAACACGCTAGCGGCTATACAAGTATAATTAGCAGACTCTTGAATATTAGTTAGTTGCAAAGTGTTCTTCCCAATGGGTAACTTGTCTTCAGGAGTTAGGTCCTGAGTGAGGCCTTTACGCCACTTGACGAAAGGCATTGGCGATCCTACGGCCACACAAGTCAGGTTCAGACTAGCACCTAACATCACTTCATTTAACGGCGCAGGAGGTATCGAAAATTGAGGAGAAACACGACGCACTACAAAATAACATTTTTAAAACATTATCTTCTAATAAAACAAAACAAACCTTTGACGTAAAGTTGAGCTGACTTGGAGTAGTCGGTGCCGATCGCGTTTTCCGCCATGCACTCGTACTTGCCTTGGTCTTTTTCTTCACTATCTCTGATTTGGAGGGTACCTGAAAGATAAAGTTTGAAAAATTATAAACCAATTATGTTGGATAATTCTTTCAGGACAACAAGCAGAGAAATTACTTTTTATACGGAGTTGCAAAATCCTTTGCACTGGAATTTTTCATTTATTCGCCAAATTTGGAAAATGTGTAAAGAAACTAGATACAAATTCCTTTCACACAAGTGTGGGGGCAGACCCAAAACAAAAGGGAAACTAAAACCATTGTTTTGAGTTTTTTTTTTAGGTTGAAAAATATACAAGATACAGTAGAAGCAGATGAAGAAGATGGTAATTATAGTATGGTTAATTATAAAATTTATTGGCCTTGTAAAATAACTGGACTTTTTTGTGATTTTGGCTCGAAACTCATTGATATTATAAATAGGGTGATTTTGAATGCCCACATCAATTAAGGTCTTAATTTATTACGATAAAACACATTAAATACTTTTAAATTTATTCTAAAATCTAGCAATTCGTATTCACACTGGGCATAATGTAGATCCTAGTTGAGTGGCCGAGATGATTCGCTATAGTCCTCCCGTCAGTGGAACTAATGGTCCCTGGGGAAAGCGATTCGTCTGGGGAGTTCCACCAAACACGTGAACCGGACACTCGATTAGTTCGAGCACACAAAATACGAACAGATAACAAAGAGGCTTCTAAAATTCCAGAAACGTGCTTTAGTGATCTTCGTAAGATAGCATCCCATTCCGAAACGCTTGAAACCGTTAAATACCCCCTAATAGGATAGTAACAAGACGGTTGAGATTCGAATTTATCGTTTGCACAGAACTGATTATGATGTGGCAACCAAGAGTGCATGAAATGAGTCGACCTCACGTAATTTTTCCCTCGTTCGCGACATTTGTTATTGATGTGGCGGATTTCCTTGCGGGATACCTTTACGTAATTACGAGTACAGTGAATAGGAGAGCGGCAAAAAAACCCGTCAAATCATATAAAAGCTGTTATTGTGTGAGGCGTAAGCATTATTCCTGGGATAGATCAGAGCTTAACGCCGAAGAGTTTTTGTTGTGGTTCGTTTGCGGATATTCCTTATTCCTGCTTGGCTGAATCAATATGCAAGCCGGGTAAACGTGTAGCTTATATTACGTTTCGCTGCAACCGATGCTGCATCTATCTGCATTTATAAAAAGAGAAATTCTCAAGACTCAAAGTGATATTGCGATTTCGAATTATCGTAAAAAAGGTAGCCTAAAAATTACTTCCAAAAACTTCAACATGATAATTATGGTCTGTAATAGTAATTATTTTCTATTTCAATCCCACCCCTAATTGATTTTCCAATTTTAAAATAATTAGGTATTTGTGTAATAAGAATTTGAAACACGCGACCTGAATATTGACCACCGAGACTGAAATCGAGATGAATAACACGTAAGGTTTCTAAATGACATCCATTTGGTGATGTTTGACAACATACTCGTAGTAATTGTCTGTTATTTTTACACATTAGTGCGCAAAAATATAATTTTTTGTATACGCTCCCGAAAACAGCTGTTTTAGGGACTCATTTGAATCCCTAAAATGGGTCTTTTCCGGACTCAATAAAATAGTACGCAAAACGGTTATTTTAGGTACTCAGTTTCCAAAAACAGTTTTTGCGGACAAAAAAATAAAATTGGTTACTATGGTAATTAGTAAGAGGTGTGAATTCCTGTTTTGGGAGCTTTAATAAAAAAATCTTGTATGCACCACGTACGCAAAAGGTTTTAGGTGACTCCTCTTATTAAAGACTCGGATCCTACGTCGCCTCGTCATTAATTACGATTCGTCCCCTAAAACCCTATTTTGCCTACTTGATACATAAATTGCTATTTTGTATATAATCCCAAAAATAGCTGTTTTAGAGACTCATTTGAGTCCCTAAAATGAGTCTTTTCTAAACTCAATATGGTTATTTTAGGTACTCAGTCCCCAAAAACAGTTTTTCCGGACGAAAAAATCAATTTGGCCACTATGGTGGCGAATTTTTTTTAATTAATAAAAAGTGTGATATCGTTTTTTGAGAGTTTAGCAAAAAATTTTTGAATGTAACACGTACCAAAAACGTTTTTGCGGACTCATCTGCTATGTCCGCAACGGTGTTAGGTACTTGTAACAAAGTAACTATTAATACAATTTTATAAGCAATAACAATAAATGGCTAATGTCCAAAGTATTGACACGTCTACTTAAATATTTTTTTTACTTCAAAACCAAGGCCGATACAAAAATTGTTTAAAAACCTTTCGAATAAAAAAGAATTACGCCAATCAGATTACGTATAACAAAAATATGGCTTAAAATGTGTTGAATTGTTAATAGGTAAGTACTTTTCAATAGTAATAAAATAAAAGAAATAGCACCAAAACATGTGGTTTTGATACCAAGTTGTCTGCCAAATTTTATAAAAATCGATTACGAAAGAAATTAAAGAAAAACAAAAATAATTTTTGAACTTTGGCGCCCTGTAATTTTTAAACGGTGCAACTTGCTCTAGAGGTAAGTTGGGTTAAATCGCTTTATTTTGACTTGAGAAATCTCAGGTTACTCTTTGTCCCCATCTTTTCGTTACAACTTGTATTCCTGTAAGCACTAAAATTATCAAACGAGACGATAGCCAATGATTTCACTTGCAGCATTGTAAATGTTCGTGTATTTGCAACGTGACTATAACAATTGACTGGCGATTATCGATTGAATCCTCCAACAATGGTAAATAAATTCTAGTTATTTGGGTTATAGGTAAAATCTTTCGAAAGTGTAAAAAGTGGGCGAGCTTTTGTGCTGCATGTATGCAGAGTGTGCAGCTGCTCTCAGATTGGAGGTGGAAAGTTGTGAAAGATGAGCTTTCGTCGACAAGCTTTGCAAGTGAATGACTCCGTTTTCGTTTTTCCTTCTTCCAGCAGCTGCCATATTAAAATCGTGCGACACCGTTTTGATTTCCCGAGAGATCGACTGTTCCCTCAATTACCGGTTTTACCTGGCATTTCGTCCCTGATGGTGTACCGTGGGCTGGTGGAGCTGTTGATGGGCAACATGTTCTTCAACCACGTGATCTTGGGCGGCGGATTACCAGTGGCGGCGCACGACAGAACAGCTTTGTGCCCGATTTCGACGACCTTGTTGGTGGTGGGCGACTGAGTGATTTGGGGGAAGCCCGGCGGCAGTTTGTCGGCTGCAAAAACAAAGAAGACGTTTAAACGACAGGTTTTGGTTTGACGACGTAAGCTGTAATAAAGCGGCCACGTGATCCCTTTTAATCTATTAACAAATTTCCATAGGCATTCAGAATGCGCGTAAATCAAAGCGTAAATTATAGATTTACGGGGGAATTTATTGCCGGCTTAGTAGCGGTGGGCCTTGTGCGATATTACCCACACAGATCGAACAATTTAATGCTTCGATCGTGTGTGGTGGTATTTACACGAATTTGCTGGCCAATGTAAGCTGGTGTACATACGTCTGTTCCGATAACATTAAACTTGCAACGAAATCGAAACGGACCTAATTCGATACGTGAAGCTTGTACGAAGGTTCCAAACACAGTAAAATTTTATATTTAATTCGGTTCGGTCCTGGATTTATGACTCGGCCCAAACGCACTATAAATGCACTGAATTTAACGAATTTTTCATAATTTAAACGTCATGGCAGTAAAATGGCGAATTGACGGACTTTTTACCACAGGGGATAGGATAATAGTAGTCCTAGCTTAATTCCCATTAAAAGCTATGGCTCAAATAATAAAAAAAAAATGCTGTAGGAAAATTTTCAGAAAAGTTTTTTTTGCAGAATACACACTCTTAACATTAAAAAATTCATCAAAGGATGAAGATGTTTTAAAAAATGCTTGAAATAATTTTCCGAGTTAGGTCAATAACCCTCCTCGACTAGATAATTAGGCAAGTTTAAAACAAGACGAGATTTTTCCCTATCCACATACGTATTATATTTGACGTTTAAGTACTCTATGCATGTATATAGCAGCTGCTCTTTTATCGAGTTTGACGCGGAACATATTCTGAGTAAATATTTTGCAAAACACGAAGACTTCAAAGAAACCCGAGAGAAAATTTATGTAAAAAAGCCCTCAAATTATATTTGCCTTTTCTAGTTTAAAAATTCGTTGAACGATAAACTTCATTCTTAGAAAAAAATCTGCAATTCTATCATCGATTTGCAGACAATGCTTGTCTGTTTTCGGAACGTCAAGGAAATCCGCTGAGATTTTTCAGTATGCATGGAACGCCTGAAATAAATGTTAATTAAAATTCTTCACGGCGGAAGAATCCGGGTATAATGCAGGTGAAATGCGAAACTGCACCAGACAAGCACTCCATATAGACTTTAGATGCACACTATCTGATACAATTTCGCTGTGAAGTTTAGTAGTCGAGAGTGCCTAGGGAGCTTCCGGAGTAGGTAAGTGCCCCCGCATCGCATGCCTTCTACGTCAACTTAACTGTCATTTGTGCTTTTTCAATTTTTAAACGTAAACGAGACATGTCACATTCAATTTAACGTTCAAGATGAGTTTGCTTCGTGGGGAGAGAACCAAAAGGCTGCTCATACTTCGGTCGAAATCATCAAAGTGGTAATATAGTCGTGGTTATGTACAAATTCGCAAAGGGAGAGCTTGAGTAATGGACAGAAAAAAGGCGGCGACGAAAGCTGAAAGCGGTTCGTCTGGTCGGTTCATTTCCTGAAAGCTCCGGATATGACCAATTGATTGATGGCGGATCCACCTATCAGACACCCGACGGATCTCTTCAGGTGAGCGGAACACGAGAGGCTATGGTAAAGCTCCGAAAGCGTTTCACGTGCATAAGAGATATTATACCGGCTTAAGACTTGCAACCAGTTCGCTGTAAACTTTGCGTATTAAATCTAAGACTTCAAACTGTAGTTTAATATTGTAAGCGACACCTCTACAAAAATATAGAAAATCTCAAAGAAGCTCATACCTTCCTTTCATCAACAAATCTTTTTATAGTTATTACTGGTGAGTTGGTTAAAATTTAAAAAGACTATAAAGACATAAAGTACCTAACTAAAATTTTATTCATATAATTATTTAAGCAGTCTTCTTAACATTGCTTTGCGACATATCTCTTACCTTTTTGGTTTTAATTCTCTTACAAAAACAGTAAAGCAAAATCAGAAACAAAAAAAGGTGCTCTTGAAACTAAAGAGTTCAGCTTATACTTTTTTATTCGTTAGGCGTGACAAAAAGTCGTTTTTTCAAAAAAGACAATAAGTGTAAGTAAATTATTCAGAAAAAAATCTTTTAGATGAAATCCAGAGAAATCCAAGGACACTAATCAATTATCAGTGTTTTCTAAGTTTTGAAGAGTCCTATGAAATGAAATTATAAAATTAAAACAGAAAAATCTTAGAAAACAGAAAAAAACAGAAAAATCCTTATGAAAACAACTTTTGAATATATACTTTCCTACTAGTTTTGTAATTCGTTATTCTTAGAATGTAAATAAAAATCAAACACCTTTTTTCTTTAAACCAATTAATTTATTCAAACTACCAAAATCTCATTAGAAAAGAATTCTTGCACAAAACATTTTCTTTAGGAAAGTGACGGTATTTATGAAATGATGCCGAATTTATAGACATTTTTTGAATAAAGTATAATTTGCAAATTTAATTAAACACGAATAATTTGTAATAAATTATTTCATAATTTATTAGAATTCCACTTGAAATCCTTCGACAATCCTAAAAACATTCAACAGAAGTTAATGTAAAGAAGAAACACTACTTTCCCAGTTCTTACACCCACGAATAAATGGAAAAAATAGCAACTGGTTCAAAGAGAGCAAAACTTTTTTATGAAGATGAACAACAAATAATCGAGAATTTTGGTTTAATTTACTAGTTACTTTACAAGGTTTTGATTTTTCTCAGCAACTAAGTAATATGTTAGTGACTTCTATTGTTTGTAACTATTCTTACATCTTAAAACAAAAATAATTCGCTTTTCTAATCAATAAATAGATACCAATAAACGTTTTTTTTTAAAGAATTGAGACTTGTGTAGCTAATGTCAACAGTGGTTCTTGCCCACGGTGTCATTATGAAATATAGATGTAATCCAACGTCGCAGTATCACCCGACGTAGGAAAGATAGCGTAGTCAGCAGCGTTTATGTGAAAGGTTTAGTTAACGAGCCGAGCTATTATTCAAACACAGAATCCAGAAGGACGATGTGGTGGTTACTTACATTCACTTCCTCAGAATATAGGAAATATTCATCCAGTATGTTACGTTTGTAAAAAATGTCAACGAAGAAAGCCACCCGAAAGGGAGTGACTGTTAATATTGGATGGAAAAGGCACCCAAATTTTCGAGAGATAAATCTCTGACAGAGGTGTTGGTGGAGAAAGAAAGATTTCAACAATAACAAAAATTCACGATTCAGACTTGCTGGTAGTAAAACAGTCGGATTTACGACCGACTAGATTCACCTTACGGACGAGGGAGGATGAATAATGTAAAATAATTTCATTGCTTATGGCATAATCCTCCGGAAAACGTGGGATTTAGCGATAAAAGCACCTTGCACTTGTTTCTAAATTATACACAATATGCAACTGCCTTTGAAGCACGCTAAGTAAATTACTGTTTAGTTGGCTTATCCCGTACCAACTCCAGAGTAAAAATCTTATTTCATTGATTTAATAATTTATACGAAGATCTTTCAAACACACAAAGAAATACATTTCAGTCTTTGTAGAAAATTTAAGCTTCCCCGCAAACTGTGGTTTATACGTTAATAATAGCAGTCTGGCTATATATGGCGTCTAAACTAATTAACTGTAATCAGATTGCAGATGAACCTACACAAAGAACACCCACTCGAACCATGTCAAACTGTCATTATTTTTAAAAGGTTACGCAACGGTTACTTTAGTCTGGGGAAATTTGTAATTAATAGCAAAGAGTAAATAAAAATTAAATTAAAGATTTGCACTGCAATAAAATTCAAAGAGGACCCGCTTAAACACCTCTGGGCTTGGGAAAATTTCACGCTTTTACCGCGTCGGATCCGTTCATTACCGCGAAAAGTTTAACAATAAATAGATGCATAAAACATGAGAGGAGAGCCCCTGATATTTTACTTACCGAGCATAAATTTATATTTTACGGATTCTAAAAATTGTACACGGAAACTTCCTTAAAAAGACATAAATAAGAAAAGCTTTTAGGTCGCAAAAGAAACATAACAATTAAAAATTTTAATACCCTCTACTCATAAATTAAAAGTGCTTTTAAGTCGAATTAACGGTTGCAAAACCTGTCATGGGATTACTGGACCATTAGCGCGTCATAAATACGCTACCCCAAAGATGTGAATTAAGGACAGGTTCTTTTTCTTTGGTGGATCAGCGTGGATGCTTAGGAAATAAAGCTCCGATTACGTTTACTCCAAGCATTGGCCTCAAACCGATCCGGTTTCATGAGTGTTGAAATTATGAACTAATGAGGCTCTTACTTCAGAAGCTTTTCAATTCTTGCAGAAAATCAGAACAAGTATGCAATATTTATTGCATACTTATGTCATATTTTAAGATCGTTAAACTGCATGCAGTTGATAAAAAATATTATATCTGTCAGGAAAAATTCATCGAAAGAGATGCTTCCGGAAATTCAATGAATAAAAAAAGTAGGTTTCTACACTCAACGAAAAAAAAGGCATAACCGCTGTACGTTAAGCTACTGGAAGCTAAAAGCTTCTCTAATGGGTTCATATTATTCATCATGTAAAATATAAAAACACACACACATACATACAACCTCTTACACCACTTCCCCGGTGAAATTTTTTATTTTGCTTGTCTGAAACCAGTTTGAAAAGACTCCCTGGAACTGGTTATAACTCGGATTTCACCGCGAAGTGCTGTTTAAATCTGAACTTTTTATTTAATTTGGCAATGTGTGCAAGTTACGCGTCTTGAATTTCGATCAGATTCCATCGAAACCGGCTTAAAGCCGCTATCTCTGCCGGTATAACTCTAGACAATATAAATCAGAGGAAACCTAAAGTCCAGTTTTGTTCGCGGGTCAGGAAAGCTATTCGTTACCCGCCCTCCGTTGGAATTTACAAACCGAATAAATTTATTTCAGGGCCTCGGTTTAGTTCAACGAAAAATACAAAATTGTTCCACTCTTGACCCTATCGAGATTTATAAAGTTGTTGGTTATCAAAACGCTCGACGCTATCCCACCGGAAACGCGGTCCGGTCTCACCGGAATCGATCATTTTTACCGATCGACGGAGCAGAAATTCATGTATTAATTTCCACTTTGGATTAAAAATATATATGGTGATTTCATTTCAATAAATCGGGAGAGAGATTAATTATTTAATATAGAATGTGCCCCGGAAGCAGAATATTAAATGATTTATTGTTTCAATAAAAATTATATTTTATGTTCAGATTTTTTAAGCCGAGAAATTTTTCAATTCAAGTTCTGTCAGAGGGCTATAAATTCAAATAATTATTAAACAGTGTTGGCTGTTTTATAAGCATATGCCTTTTGCTATGACCAATGAATCAGGAGCTTAACTTCATAATTTTTTTATTACGTGCGACAGATGGTTTTGAGAGGTCTGAGTCTCTGGATCTGTTCCATTCATTTAACATAATTAGTCTAGCCGTTTTTGCGTCCAAATAAAACATAAGAGTGTTCAAGCTGAATAAACAACCTTTGGTCTAGACGTTATTTTGTGCTACAGAACTAAACATAATAAGAGAGAAAATTTCATGTCAAATCATGTTCTTGGCAGTCATCCTTGACGTGGATAGCCGCTACTGGTGCATGTACACTTTCGTCTCCAGTCAAAAGCACCCCGGTCTTTTTCTATTTATCTCGAGAAGAATGAATAACGGACGCTTATTTCAGGTCGTTTTCTCCACGAAGAGACTCCCTATACACACACGCACAAAACAGACCATTGAAAGGTTAGCAAGCGAGTGCCTATTTACGTGGAGAGAGCACCGTTATATCGTCAACAACAAAAAGAAGCAAATTGCGCGTTTACATTTCAAATAAAAATGAGCTTAAACCGCAATTTAAACTTATTCTCGCGATATATCTTAGGGCTTTTATATTGCGGCTCTCCGAGTACGCTCTAATGTAAAATAATTGCCATTTCGTTTGCCAGCGTATCACGGGAAAGTAAAATTAACTGTTACGCATTACTTTCGTTTTGTCCTTTTGTCGCTTCATCCCTTATCGTCGCTTCCGGTTCATGAAACGGTGGCCAGGTAGGATGGCGGGAACGAAATAAATACCTAACGACCGTCTCAATCATCCTCGCCGAATGGGAAAGAAAAAATTAATTTACTGCTACTATGCCAGTTTTAAAGTACAAATTTCTGCAATAACATGAATCTTCAACTCAACCCGAGAGCACAAGCGAAGGTATAAATAGGTCAGATAAAAGAAAATTCCGTTTCATTTACTACGAGTTTTTTAAGTAACCGTAAATACACCGAAAAATAAATTACTTGTTATTTATACTATTTGAAAATAGAACAAAGTTGTTACAGCGTGTTAAGATTGCTACTCTTGGTGTTGTCGAAATTTAGACACCATTGAGATTGAACTATAAACCATTAAAATTCCCTCATAAAACATTAATAAAACTTGGTACACAGTATGTCCAAAAACAATTTATAATAATTTAACCAATTTGCGTGTGGACCACATTGACAAAATAATTATTGTCAAAATAAACAATTAAAAACCATTTAAATATCATTTTTGGTCTGGTTGATTTTAAACCCGGCGCATCCACCATTCTTCAACCTAATAAAGATGAGAGTGAAAAATGGTGTAGACAAATTTAATCTTATTGAATTATTATTTAATTTTCAACAGGAATAAAAAAAAACTTTAAAATCATTTTAACAAATAACAAGTTACTACAATAAAATTTTTTCCGTGAATATTTGTCACTCTAAGGACCATCTTAAAGCGAGATCTACCTCTCTCTTTACAACTAAAGCAAAGTAAATGGCAGCATTTTAATTTTGTTTTGCAAATAACCACTTTATTTATAAAGTTAGCGTTTTGGCGCAATGGTAACAATAATTTCTTATCTCAAGACTCGTCGATTGATGTAAAAATACCCACATATGAGTGGTCTTTAGAAACCCATATAAAGTGTGCGTTCTTAAAAACTGCAAAATTATACATATATAAAAATAAAAAATCGTATCTAAGCTAAAAATGCACTTAAGTCTTTGTTCCAATAACTTTCATAAATAAATAAATAGTGTAAATTTGTATATTTTCCAAAGAAAAGATGTAGAAACATTCAATCTGCTATAATCTTCTGTAAGTAAATTTTTTGTAACACTGTTAAAAGCTCAGAAATCTGGCGAGGATTATAAAGTAGCATCTGACAAAATTTAAGTACAATGTTGAGAATTATATTGAATTTATGTCTAGTCGTAACTATTTACATATATAGAAACTTCAAGTGTCTAAACTTTATGTTATATATTAGTTTAACTATTTAAGTTACTTGTAGTCGTAAAATCTTAAAACAAGTCAAAGTGTCTATAAAAATATGTACAAAAATTAAAACAAAGAGAAAGTTTCTTTTTATTCTATAAATTAGTTAATTTAAAGTTTTAAACACTTCAATGAAATCTTCCGATCGACACACTGATGATTGATGAAAATCTAAAAAAGCAGAAATAATAAACTTAAGGAATAAATCAACTTTTTCTTACTTTATTTACTTTATTTTATTATCAAATATTTGTATACACACTTCGATACCCCATGATTAAACTAATTCCACTTTGTTGACTGTTGGTTTAACCGCAAAATTCATTTAAAAATTCAGTTGTTTTACTACTTGCAGTTAGGGACAAAAAAGCCGCAATTTAGTAACACTTAATTAAAGCGCAATGTGCAATAAACGTTAATGATTAGCTTTTATAAAATATGGGAAGTTGAAATAATACAGTTAATTGCAAATGATGGAAGTAATTAGATTTCAAAAATGTAATTTATAACAAAAATTTAAATTACAAAGTATAAAACAGTGTCCTCAATTATTGGTAATTTCTAGCAAAATATGAACAAAATCTATAGCTCAAATTATCTCTCACATGAATATGTAGGTATACCTGAAAATACATATAACGTGAGTTTGACAGTTTATGCGCTTTCCTAAAATCAATAGGCATTTTAAAATACACCTGACCTAACTAACGAAAGCAACTGTTAATATAAAAGATAGTTAATATTAAATTCAATTGCTGTTTAGAAGACAAGTTTACCGAAAAAAGGATGTTTATCTCAAACCTTACCTAAGAGAGTTGCTCATAAATCATGGATTTTTATCATGGATTTAATCTTTTCAGTCGACTCCTCGACAACCACATGTGCCATCTGTTGTTACTTAATTGTTATAAACGTCTATCAAGACGTGACAGAAAAAATGTTTTACGTTTGCCTCGCTACGTCTTGAAAAGGTTTGAAATTTTTTTATGAAAGATATTAGAATACGAAATTAAATACTCGTAAATTTGTGCTGGTAAATCAAGATTTGAAATTTTTAAAACTCTTAAACAAACCAACTTTGAAGAAGTTAAAACAAAAAAAATATCTTATTTATCAACAAGATTTTATTATTAATCAAAGGGTTAGTATAATTCGGTAAATGACTTACTCCGAAATAACTATAATTTCGTTTTAAGAAACGTTTATACTCTAGATATAATTCAGATTGTTAGTTGCGTGTTCTCTGGTAGGGAAAGTAATAAAACATATAAATTAAATTTATTCAATGCTGATAAAATACCACACTGGTACTTTTATATGTAGATCAATACAGTATTACAATTTAAAAAATATAGGAAAAAGTAATTGGTGAATGTCGATTGCAAGCAGAGTACAACTATTATCAACAATAATTTTACATAAATTGATTAGTAAAGCATAATGTCATCAAACAAAATGATAATCCGTCATTTAAATATTTATTCAATGAGCTCTGTTCTATGATAGAGTGCAGTTTGAAATTTACAATAAAAGTTAAAACCATGAACAAACTAAAAAAGCCCCCCTTCGGTAATTTTTAGGGTGCAGTTTCCGTTGCAGATAACGTCAAAAACAAGGCGAAGACCTTTCTTCCGGTTTTGTGCCCCATATGCATGCGCCTCTTTAATCCGGGAGAAGCAAGAAGCGTCGCCGTCCTGCAGGGCCGTAGGTTGCCTGCCAGTGTCATGTTGATGGACTATTGTGCGGTTACAATGGGTTTATCACGCTCTATTGTTAGCACTGTCTCTTTGTGTCTACTCTAGCTTCGTGTAACATTTGCTCTGGACTCCTGATACAAATCATCTGCCGCAACTTCCCTTCTTATGCCGGCCCCCACCCACTCCTGTTATCAAATTATCAGAGAGCCGACCCGAAATCTCACCCTTAATTATGCCGGGCGGTTTATTCATCAACGTTTATTAATCGTCCGGTTAACGATAACAAATTGATCGTGGCTGTGGGCGTGTGAGTTAACACTTATTTCGAAACAGGTAAAGTTCGAATAATTACTGGCGAGGATCTTTCCATTAGACAGGTCTCAGCAAAGAGCGTGCTAACTACCTTACCGTCCATATCGTTGGGGTCTGGAGATGATCCAGGAAGAAAGATGCAGGGTTCCCATGTGGAACGGGCCAACGAGGAGGTAATTAATTAGCACACGTTCGTTGTATCGGCCACGCGCGATCTTAATGCCTGAGGGCCACCTTCAACCCTTATGTTTTTCTCTTACCGCCGGCACTGTATCCTGCATAAAGATGTGCCTCGCCGGCCCATTATTCTCTTAAACGGGACAGCAGAGTTTCGCCATTAGACTAATCCGCGTGACGGCGGGAATCACGACCTAAATTAAAAGTTTTTTTACGGAATTTTGGCGAGTGAAAAGCAAATAAATTAATTGGATGACTTGGGGGCGTCGTTGGAAAGTGTTAATTTCGGGCACGGTCCTGTCTGATTTCAATTTCAAAGCAGGGTGGATTTATTGTGGCTCAGCCTTGACCGTTCGACTGGAAACGGAATAAATTGACAATTTCATTTTTCGTGTGTAAATGACGGTTGGTTGGAAAGAGAACAAAAGAGTGGTTTTGATGATACTTTTTAGATAATTAACGAAAATATCAGGATCGATTATCGGCATTATTTCAACACGGAAAAGGTATTACAAATGCATTGTACTCTCAATAAATGTGAGCGTATTTATTGGCAGTACAGTATAAATATATCGAGACTGAACCGTTATTGGTCGGATCAACAATATTATTAACTTATCGCGTCGCTGTATAATGTATTTTCGATGGTTTAAATAATGTGTTTTAAAAATGGATACACTGTCAATGTGGGTTTAATATTTTATGAATCAGGGAAAAATAAATAAATTGCACCTGCAGCATAATCGTAACGTGTTTTTCAAATTTATTGCACATAAATTGATTGTGACCCGGTTAAGGAAGCAAAAAAGCGGAGGATTTTGAATCATCACGGGCTGCCTCAAAACTATCTGATTATCACGAGGAGAACGTGAGCAAAAAACAAAGAGATGTATATCCGGCACTGAAATCAATATTATATTATCGAAGTATATTTTTGGAATCGTGTTTTGCTAAATTTTTTTGTAACAGCGTCGCAAGAAAAACAATTTAATTATGCAAAAGGGTTGCTGTTTATGTTTCTAAAGAAAACTATTAGCTAAATTTGCTGTAATTAACTCAGTGTTTAAACTATCTAAGAAGAGAGGATTTGGGAGTGAACCCGGAGGTATCCCCATGCTGAAAACAACTCTTATAAAGGCAACTTATAAAAACCGTTAAGACTGTGTTTACTAAACAAGCACAAACATGCAAAGCAGACACTAATTTGCTACCTACGAGTGTACTATTCTATGCCTTATTAAAGAAGCTTAGAATAGCACGAAAAATTGTATTCGTAGGCTTAAAAATATAACGCCCGCCTACATTGAAAGCAATCGAGCACAACTGCGTGGTGAACAAATGAAGAATATCAATAAAAGAAAACTAGCAATAATGTTCTCAAGATTTTTAAATAGGCAATAGTTAATGTGAATTCGACCTAAAGAAAAGTCAGCCGAAAATAATTGGGTGCGGTTTAAGAAAGTAGTGTTTTCGATTTGGAGCAGGTGGCGAAGGAATTCAAAAATCATAATAACTAAGAATAATACTATATAATTTTCTATATTACTTTTCACGCGTGTGAAGCTGCTGTGCATTAAAAATACATTAGTCTTGCTTAACACGAGTCGCCCTTTGTTTATTACGGAAGCTAAGTGAATATATAAGGATTTACGACACACACAAAATACGTGACATACATCCCCAATTAATTTACAAGAAAAAATATGATTAAATTGAGGAGCTGTAATCGCCGATTGAAAAATGTTCAAACTTGATACCTTCCGGTAGGTATAAATCTTGAAGTTTTCCGAGAAAAATCCCTTGGTAACTCGACACATATTCAGCACCGTTTCGGTTCTTTTAACTGTTGAAAATTTAATATGACCAGTCAAGTTTTATCTTTGTTCTGGACTTAAACGGTAAAATGTCAACAACTTTGGCGGTATATTAAGAAAGCAAGGACCAAGATAGAGACTCGATTTAATCTGGGAAGTCTTACATAGATTGTAGTTTTGAAGTCGAAACTTTTAATGCACCACTGCAGCTTCATAATTAACGCCCAAAGGAAAATCCCCCTTGGGCAAACTTTTCCTAGTTTTGTATTTAGTCGAATAATGCACGCATAATAAAAATAATTACTAATCGATTATTCTTTTCAAATGGAAACAACTACATAACCAACAAGCATTGTGTTTAAACAAAAGATCTTTACTACAAACAGAACGCGTTCGTTAGATTTGACTAGTAAATAAAAAAATAAAGACTTGCTTCAAGCTAAAAAGAAGTAATTTATCAGGAAAGTATACAAATCGATGAAATTATTGCTTGTACCATTCCAAGAACAATTGCAAGCTTAAGTCACGTAAATTATTTCAACATTACACCCCTGTTTTAAGGTAAATTTGCTTTGCCTTTATTATGAACAATGACATATTGTAGGAAGGTGTACGTTTGGCGGCGGAGCATTCTATGAATGTTTAGGAAAAGTTTAACTGAAATAGTGTTATTGGATGTATTAATTTATGACAGTTTAGTAAACTTTCCCCACAATTCATAAAGTTTATGTAGCTAACTTTGCAAATAACGAAGACATTATCCGTGGGAATTATCCGGACCCCCTGTTGTACTAGGCCTCGTGTATCTATTAGGCCTCAGGTTTATTTTGGACGCGCCTGCCGAGTCCAGACATTTGCATGAAGATTCGTTTCGATTTTAATTCGTTTTTCACTTTTTGTTCCATCAAGTTCGTTTTAAGTTGACTGCGACACGTTTCTGAGTTCAATGGCTTGTCAAAACTTTCTCTATAAGGAACAAGTTCTCTGAATATTATATTTTATTCGTTGCGTTTTTTTTTCTTTCGTAAATTTTGACAAGACCCATGACGCTAGGTGTAAAAATTATTTATTGAACTTTCAGTTAGATACTTCAAAAAAGTAAAAAAGTTCAAAAAGGTGGCACAGTGAGTTTGTGGCATTTACTCATTGTTATTAAAGTCTAGGATCCACCCTTCAGAGTTTTTTGTTTGTATCCACGTCATCGTCTTATGAATAAAAAAACATTTTATCGTCGGTTTTAATTCGGTAACTTGTGCATAATTCCATCGGTTGGCAGCCAAATATAACCGGTTGTTTTTTATTCATAAGACATTTAGAACCGAGTGTTTCGCTTAGGCCGCAAGAGAGGCTTCTTCTACGGTTCCAATAAGATATTCCGAACGTTTTTTGGGTAAATAACTGAGAGATTTATTCGACGTCAACTGTACCGCATGTGTATTTATTGCGCCCCCTAAATCATCCCGGTATCTCGCAAATTTATCTAGACAATTATTAATTAGTTAATACCGGCGGGCAGAACGACTCGGGATTAGATTTGCAACTAAATTACCAATGCTTATATTTTAATGAATTATCCGGTTTCAAGATTTATCCCCGGACGGAAAAACAACGCCGTAGCTACAATTTAAACAAAAATCCAAGACAAACTTACATGCTAATAACCCCGCACAGGTAGGAGTTATGTTTCAGCAATTACACTAATGGAGGCCTGCAGACATCCTTTTCCTCCGAAGGAGTAAACTGCGCTTAGGATTTTTCCGGTTCAAGCTTTTAATCTTCTGATGTACGCGAACAATGCAAGTGTAAATGCACACGGCACATAGGTACTCGTTTGTGCATTTGCTGCAGTCTCCGCCTATCACGGACATGAACCTGATGGAAACGCGGTTGGAGGTTGTGAGATATGCATCGCGGGAATCGCACGTCGGCAGCCGGTGTCGTGCTTGCGGTTCGACCAGCTGCGACCAGGGGTCAATTAGTGGATTTATGTCGCCCCAGGCGCCATATCCAGCCCTCCTGACCGTCGTTACGTATTATTCATTCTTTATGTACGTCCTCAGACCTCATTGCCATTGTTATCAACCATTAAACGCATCTCTATGCCTTTTACGACATTTTTTTTCGCTAATTGTGTATTCTGTTGATGCTTATGTCTGGTGAAGTTCGGAAACATTAAAACGTGCTATGTATGCCGTTATTTCATTTCCGATATCAAGCATTACAATATTCGTTAAATTGCCCTATTACTGTAAGGTTACTCCTATAATTCTGTTCAGAATTGATGTGGACATATAAGCTAAGCAGCGGCTAATTAAATTGTCACTAATTTCAGCTTTGACTGTTCACAGTATTTATACTGTATATTACACTGTATTATACTCGTACTATCAATTACACTAGCCAACAAGCATTTTGTGACTGAGAAGTTATTTTGTGTTCAATTCTATGTGCTAAACTCAAAAATGATAAAGAAAATTCCAAAGCACGTCAGATTTTAGAGTTAGGTGTTTTAAGATATCATATGTAAGTATGTTCGACAAAATCGACGAAAAACGAAACACTTAAAATTCATTTTCTTCATTCTCATTTAAATTATTTTCCCCCAAATTTGGGTGCCGTAAGTGACGAGCAAGGGGAAAGGTTCCACCAGGATATATTGACGATGGAAAAGAGGTACCAAGGGAGATGGGATCCAGCTATGATGGCGATTACTGCTGGTTCCTGATAAGGGAAGTTAAAACACAATACAAAAAAAGTCAGCTTTTGCAAAAAACTCATCTACAACAAATTTATGTTACAATCTTATCGTACATCTTTCAACATTGTTCTTGTTTAGTGAAAGTAAATTAATTTCTTTCGTCGTCTATTTAATTAATTTCTATTTGAAATGAATGAAAATGAATTTTTACGATAAAATTTGAGAAAACTATTTTGCTGTAACTTAAAATCTGTACGTGATGAAGAATTTTTCTTATCAAATTCGTAATTAGAAATGTTAATGTACCCTGATACACGTGTCAATAGATCAATCACATTATAAAAAATAAAATTTGTTGGGTAGTGTTATTATATTATTAAATACATCGACAAAACCAAATATTTGGTCTAGTCAATATTGCTAGAAAACTTTTTCAATTAAACATTAATAAATCTTGATAAAAAATTAGATGTATTTGTATAGCTGTATATTTGTATTTGCATTCTTATAAAATCATGCATTAGGTTATATTAAATACGTAAGAAAAACCTTTATTCCTAACTAAATTCGTTTTTTATCACTTTGGAATTGGAATTTTCTTATTATTACTAATCGCGGCAGTGACTGCCGAGGTTTGATAGGAAATTTAAGAGAACTTCCGCCGATTCCATAGTCTTTTTTCTTCTAGAGAAGAGTTTGTAATTGCGTAGCCTCAAGGGACGGTTTTACTTTTGTTCCACTAGTAGTTTCGGTCGAGAAAACAAGCGGCGTTTCGATGGATAAGCAATTTGTCCCAGCGCATCCACCATTTCATCCGGAAACAACTCCAAAACAGCTAATGCCGACTATTTCGCTCTCAACATAAACGATGAAAAATCGAAATTACCAAGTTTCAATTCTTCGCGTGACTATCGACGTTTCTCCACGTACAAATAGAATGTTTTTGCAGTTTCCGACACCGGCAGCTGTCATCGAACAGTGTTGAAGTCGAAAAGTTGTTATATTCTCCTGTGCTTTAATATTTATTGCGTATTAAAATTATTATTGCGAAGCACCGTCGCCTCGTGAAACCCGATACTTACTTAATGGGAAACATACGCCGGAATAAAGTAGGTAAAAGCAGATCGATAATTTCTCAAGTTGCTCCATTTCATGTAGATGCTTCAAAGGCTTTACGACGACGGCGGGCTTCCATTCAGCAGCCTCAGCACCAGGTGTTGACTCCCAACTCCGTCAAATTTAATATAATGCTCACATCCGCATATTTTGCAGTGGCGGAGCCAACGCAAACTATCAAACTGCAGCCAATCTCTTACAGAATGCGATTAACACGTTGTTATACAGAACTTTCCGGCGACAATACAAACACCCAAATTAAATTCCATAAAGAATTCAATTTTAAATGACGCATCTCTTTTGTGTACAAAAGGCGCCGCCGCCCCTGCCGATACCGGAGACCTTCTTTTCATATCCATCGCCGACAGAAACGTGTGGAGTTACGAAAGCATCAAAGATCGAGAAATTCGACGGCAATTGCGGAATTATTTATCGAAAAGCGTCGTCGTCATCGTCGTTTCGTACAATAACATAAACGTGCGCATCATAAATTGGTAAGTGTTAATTTCAAGGAAAGACGTTGTCGACGAGCGTTGCTGTAATATTAAAAGGGCGAAATACCGGAGCATATGTTGCCCGATGTCACCACAGACTAAACGAACTCCACATTCGGAGGATCCCCCGGTTTATTAATACTGAGAGGGCGCTCCAGAGTAACGTTTTCCGCCTCGGAGTTAATATGTGTCGGCTCCAGAGAAATATTGGTCGCGTTCGAATCATATTTTAAAGTCAATTCTATTCAGAACGCCGAAACGCAACCAAACATATTCCAGACGGCGGAAAGCCGGTCCCGGAATCTGAAGATTGACGCCTTTTACAGGCCAGAAAAACAGAACCGGATTTCGACAAAAAAAACAGTAGCCTAACATTCTCCGATCTTGGAAATTATTTTTTTTAATTTAAAAATTATTTATTTTCAACAATTAATTAAAATGCCTTTCGATACATACGAGTACACAAAAGTTAGCGAAATAAATTAAAGTCAAACAATACAATTTCATCAATTTTTTATTATATTTCCATAATATGAACAGAGAAATGAGATATTAACAATTATCTTGGAGCCTGGATATAGGGCGTGTCTCTTTTTTTCGGTGAGAGGCGTCGTAGTTCACGGTCCGGTCCTGTCCTCCCCAGCGAACTGTTTTACTTTACATTCATAAGTAGGGTGCCGGCACTATTTCATATCTGCTACCTACATCTGACATTCGCGCCGCATGCTTCATTTCAAAATAACATCTTTCATTCTATTCTTTCTACATTTACATTTTAGCACGCCTTTCGTATTTTTTACCGTGGCCAATGTATCATGACAGCCCGGAGTCGTGAAAGATTTTTGGAAAAAAGGCGAAAAAATCAAATAAACGTTTCATCCTAAAAGAGAATCACATGAGCTCACAAACTATACAAAAAAAAATGTTAGCTAAAAACGTCCCGGTGTATGTAAATGTTTTTCCCACTTCTTATTCCTTCGACGTGTTTATTTTACTACATTGTGTCTCCTGCAACAAGTGTGGAGGCAATACAACTTTTTAATATTTATGACGCGTTTACTCGATCTTGTCTCGATAAATACACAAACCGGATGATTATCCCGGAATTTATATTTCCGGTAGATGTTGACGCTTCATTTTTCATTTGTTGCGACGTTTTTAAAATTTACGTTTTTACTTTTATTGCACGCTATAAAAAAGCATTTCGCGTGAGCGTCATTTATTTTTATGTAGGGATAACCATTTTGTGTCCGGTTCGATTTGTTTTTACTGTTGTGAAAAAATCTTAATGGAGAAGTCCTAGATTCCCCAGAGTCGACCCTTCATCGTTACTTGACGTCTCTTCGGGTATATAAATAAATATAATCGTTCGTTCAACTAGAGACTTCTTCAATTATTCTTTAGTTTGTCTTACAGGTTAAGACTACCTCTGTATTTTTCCATCACAATTTCGAAAAGCTTTATTTCCCATGAGGGACAAGTCCGGCAAAAGCTGTAATCGGAAGAACGACTGTTAGATTCCAGGAGTTTTAAACGTTTCGGCGGCTTACCTAATGTCACGATTTTAATTAGTTAAACCCGAATCTATTGTCAGCTTTGAAGCGATTAATTGTTCATAATCGAGCCTCCGACCGCTATTTATATTTAATTAACCCATCCTACTGAATGGATTTGACACTTCCATTTTCTATGCTACAATTGTTTTAAACGACATGGAAACTAATTTACCCTAGACGTTTAACAAACAATGTGTACCAGTCACCCCTCATATTTACCTAATAAACTGGTACTATACCTTTGTCAAAAGAATCGCAAATAGGCGGGAGCGTATCACATTACCACGACACAATGCTATTTTACAAAATTATTTCTTGTCTATTGTTTGCAAGAGTTACAGTACGCTGTGATATAAAAATATAGCTAAACTGCATATCTTATAGAGCATTCCTCTGAGATGGTAGAGTTATCATGTACCCCTGCCACCCCATCATCTAGCTACCTCCGTCGTTGTGTATTTCCGGGCAGTATCGCGATATCTCACGAGATTCTCAACAATAATTAATTTTATCTCGAGCACACTTTCTGACTCTAAATCAGAACGATAAATTACACTTTCTATAAATTACCCCAGTGTAAGATGTGGTTTATCTCAAGAACACATTGCATTGCCTGTTAAGTGTTACAATTGTTCCTTTATTCAAGCCCTCTATAAATAAACACTTGCCGACATTCAACAGTCCTCACCTTGGCATACTGGGGCCGCTCCTAAACTCTGGTCCCAGATTCGTTCTTATATTCTTATTTTTTTCAGCATTCTCGGCGTTAATTATCGCCTAGGGCAATTTTCTTGCATACGTGAGTACCAATCGGGAAGTTTTCAACGACGAGAATACGCCGGTGATTGATACACCCCTAATATAGCCGGTAAACAAAGTTATGAACGGCGGTAAGCCCTATGAAATATTCAACTTAGCGAACCGTACGTTAATATCTGTTGGCTTTAATAGTTAATGTTGTCGAAAACGAGGAGGCGCAGGGTAGTTCGAATGTTCCCTTTTTCCCCCCTATTAAGATCCACCTGAAAAATAGTGTTTCCAAAAGCCATTTTCCTGGATTACCGCTAATCTTTTCCCATATCCGATTTACCGGCGTGAATTATTTTCCTAACGGTTTAACTCCGGGCCTCGATTCGACCTCGGAATCTGATACGCAGGTTGTCCCAAGTTTCCCTTTAAAATTAAGAGAAATTTTTCGCTAGAGAAAAGAATAATTTATAACAGTCTACAATACAACAGAGAACAACACAGATTTTTTTAGAAATAGATCTCTTCCATTACCAATGAAAATTTTGCATTGATCTTAAAACAATTTAGTCTTATGTAAATGATGCCATCCCGTCCAAGGGCGACGCTGTCAGTTCGAATAGTTGGTATTCTGTCAGACCCCTTGTCACCGCTGCCGCTCAAAAAACAAAGCAATTACCGAGAGGAAAGCGAAAACGCGATTTATTTATAATGATAAAAGAATTTAAATTGAAGTGCTCGACGAGAAATGAACGCGTGCGACCCGAGAAGAAAACGTTCTTGAGGGGATTGGTGGCATTGGAAGAAGGGGTTGATTTTCCACTCGAGTCAGGAAAACAGTGAGACTGATTAATTGCAAGTTTACATCCACACCAAGATTCAGAATGTGTTTGGAACAGATATCTGACTTTGATCGGAGCTTGAGAAGCAGGGTAATGATCATTCCGTTAATTACTGAGTTTATCGGCAGAGAATAATTTAATCAGATTCAAATAATGGGAGACGCAAGTGGAGCATGAAGAAAATTAAAAAGAAGACTGATGAATCCGACCCGGCGCGCGGATTGTTGTGAAAGTGAAAACATTTGCCGCCATTAAGTTACAAATGGTTCGTTCTTAAACCGAGCTCTTGAATCAATTAGTGATTTTTAATTTAATTTAATTTTGAAACTAACTTTGTTAAAGATCCAGACGAGACGTTCTCGTGTTTTTTCTCTTAAAAAACGATCGGTTTAAAGTTTGGATCGGAAGCGATGTTTCTATTATTACTATTGGAAGGAAGTTGCGAAAATTTTATGGCACCGCAGAGAAAGAATATCGGCGCAGAGTTTGCCGAAGTCGACACAATGACAGTTTTTCTGTTTATCTATTTTCAGTTAGATCATCGTAAAAAAAACGTCTCGACACTTGCTGATTTATTGGAACGATACTGAGGCTGATTTCAAGAGTTATGCCGAGGAATCAACAATTTTAAGCGTAATATGTGAAGTCCAATAATTAACGAATCAATTTCCAACTTCAAAAATGGTAAGTTTTTTACCTTCAATTAAAGTAAAATCAACAACCCTTCCTGCGGTTGCTTTGTTAGAAGCACAAATTAAAAAAAGACTTGCAATAGTATATTACAACCGAAGAGAGAAATTCTGTTTTTGTACTAATTTATTCAAACTTGATTTAAATAACAAAATGTTATTCTGTTATTCGTTGGCAATCCTACCATAAATCGCTTCCCAGCCAAGAAATAGAAAAAAATAATTCCTGACATGTAAAAAGTTAGGAATCGGTATATGTATTACTATAGTGATAGTCTGGTAGTAAATAAAAACTAATAAAACTTCATTCGGAATGGAAACGAGTTAAGTAATTGGTAAGCCGGGCAATAATGTAATTGTCTCCTTTAGCGTCAAACCTGATCATTACCATTATTAAAATAGATGTCGCTCTAATAAATTACCGTTACTAATTACACATATTACGCTAACGGTGCACTAAAACTACAAATGGTTGATGTTATACAAAGACTTGCACAACGTTATACATAGGATCAAGTGTGGTTTATTTAATAGAAAATGACGACGTTATTAAATTGAAAGCTCGGGATTTGATTTAACTCAACTATTTTCTGGCAAGGGGAAGGATTTAATAGAGTTATTTGTTTCCGAATTCCGACCGGTCGCATGTATTAAGGACCAAGTACTATTGTTCCTTGCCCGCAAACAGGCATTTAAACATCATAGCGAACTTCTCTACCGACAAACGTAACTGTTCAGAAATCAAGACTATTAAATTGGTCGTTCGTGGTCAGTGATCTTGAGGGTTTCACAATCTGAATACGAATGGGACCGCAAAATAGATAGGTATTAAACCGTACAAGCGAACTTAGAATCCGCTCACTATTCACAGAATTTTGTCAAATCTGTCGACATACATATAATAATTATACCATGTTCGATAGAAGTACCAAAATTGTGGATGAAAAAATGAGTTTAGCTGTTTTAAACTTTGCGAGAATTGTTCCGAAAGTTGTTTATAAAATTAATACATTGTTATGTATTTTGGCTCTCTAATGATTTATTAAAGTACAACTACAAGGGAGGTTAAGATATTCGCGAAATACATTTCTGCAATTATTTTTGCAATTACATTTGCAGCTTCCAACTAGTTATTTATCCCCTCATGTTCGAATTACAATTAGATAAGCCTTAGGTTTGGATTATAAAGACGGTAAATTTACCTTTGACGTAGGATAGTAGTTTGCAACAGTATCAAATTAATTTTCTATATTTCCAATGGTTGCTTCGCAATGACCTGTTTAGTCAGAAGCTATTGAGCCTAATAAATCGCTTGCACTCAGTACAGCATTTCTGGGTTGTTGCGAATAATATCCGCTGCTTCAAAAATGCTACTTTAGGTCTCATTTCTACGTCGCTTACTCATGTTTGAAAAAAAAAAAGGTATTTTTCAAGCGAATTTTACACTAAAAGACTTAAAAAAAATACCATTATTATGAACAAGTTTATTAACACATGCGTTTTCGTTTTATTATCTAACACTCTATTTTTGAATTTATTGCGATGAAATAATCAAGTGAATTTAAAGATTTTTTTAAATTTGCAAATATTCGCTATGTCAATACATCAAAGAAATGATCAGAAATATGCATTAAATTAATACAAAACATGAAAAACTTCATGAGGTTGTATTATAAAAAACGCCCCAAACCATAACTTCAAATATAACTTCATCAGGTCGGATTATAGAAAATGCATCAAACCATAACTTTAGGTATATGTAATTCATACATAATTATTGATCGAAGGTCTATCCAAAAGAATTGCACACAATAAACTGTCCAACTTTGTTGTCTTTTATAGTGTTAAAATGTGAAATAAATAATGGACTTACTTTCGAAGACGACCAACGTGGCGTCGGCGTTGACGGCGTCCCCGACGCCGTTTTCGGCAACACATTCGTAGTTGGCATCGTCTCTTCCTGCTTTAACAGGTTCAATTCGTAGTATAGATCCACCGTCTGGAAATTCTTTCACTTGATATCGCGTCTGGGAACCTGAAAGGAAACCTCAAATTCACTACGTGATCCACATACGAAAGCTGGCTTTGGAAAGGTAGCAGGATTATGAATCGAACACTTTAACGGCCGCGGGCAAATCAGCTCTCAAAGTTTATTCTTACAACATATGCTTGAAGTAAAAAAGAACAAAGGGAACCGAACTGGAAATGTCTTTTCCAGCGTTACGATTTTAACAAAATCTTTAAACAAACCGCAAGAGCGTTGTAAAATGTTCTTCGTATTAATGTCGCTTGTTATGTGTGGATGTTCATGCGAGAATTTTAATTTCATATTTCTAAGGTATAACATACAGCGTAGTAGTGAGTTGACAATTTACCAGAGACATTATGTTACAGCTTAAAAGTGCACTTTTTGATTATGCACTTCACTTATCGCGTGTGTAATTCAAAGATAGCAAGGATTCGGTCAGGATCAAGCAAAAGTTACAAACTCTCGTTCGGCTTTGTTCCACAATTTTATCAAAATAAATCCCTAAAACGAAAGTCCACCATTACCAAAATTGTCTGATCTTTTGTTTCTTATCTTATTATATTTACCGACTTATTATTATGATCACACGATGTTATTTTTGTGTTATGTAATGAGAGATTTTCTTTGGCGGTAACGAGCCGAGTAATTAGTTGCAAATTGTATCGTATAATTTTGCCCAAGAGCTCCCGTTTCATCTTACCATCAAAGATAGATTTTGCTCAAATAATATGTTTCGTTAAAATTCGTTAGAAGTGGTTGGAAGAGAGCAAAAAGACGGTAATATCTCGCTTCTCAGTCAAACATAATCTTTGTTCTTTTTCCTTCTTTTCCAACTCTGATTGCACTTTTATACCTCTTTGAATTCACCCCGACCTTCATTATTAGTGAATTATCCTGTTTTACTTCGAGAATAAAAACAAAGTTAGCGAGCGGATTGAAACTTTTCTTAAGTGAAAATATTTCACCTCATTATAAAATCGTCACATACATAACTCTTAATCGAATTTTTCTCCTTTTATCTATTCTAGTGAGCATTTATCACTTAATTTTTTTGCAAAAGATGACAAAAACAATATTTTCATTCATTCTGCATGTTTCAACTAGAGTAGTAATTATAATTTGGACAGTGCCGAACGCACTGATTAAAGTCACTGATCCATCTCGGGGGTCATGGAATTTTCTCATTAAGTCCGTAAAATTAAAGCACTTTGCAAAGTAGAGGTTTAGCAAGGACGAATAAAACGGGACAGATTAAACTTGCACGCAACTATCCAGTTTCGTCAACTATTTCCAAGAGTTTTGTCTTTGCCCTTCCAACAGGTTGCTTTGAAAATAGAAGAGCTGTCAGTAATATTCCACATTCAAAAACCCCACATCAAATGTTAATACCGCCAACTACTTGGAAATACCAAATCGTTTCAAGAAAACTACAGAACATGCACTCTTTATATAAAAATTATTTATTTATCCCGGCGCATTCACCATTTCACAACAACTGGTCCAAGTTTCTTTCTTATCTAGAATTTTATTTTGTTGTGTTGGACTTACCTGACACCTTTTTCCCGTTCTTTTTCCATTGGATGACAGGTCGTGGATCACCTCTGGCCGCACAGTAAAAAGCCGCTATGCCACCGGCCTTGACTTGGAGGTTGCGAGGCTTCGTGGTGATCTCGGGAGGATCTGGAACATAAACAGTAACCGGGATTAAGACAGACTCCGACAACAGCTCGCACACCTGGGGGTAATCTCACCGTTTCATAAAGCGCTTTAAGACGTTCAAACAGCTTAACAGCGCAATTGTGGAATTTCAACTAGGAAGGGTTTGCTGATATTTTGGTCTTTAAACATGATAACCAATTAAGATCGCAAAACTCGGAAAATAATTCGGTTAAGCTACGCCCCAAATGTCGAAAAAATATTAATTTAGGACCTCATGAAAGACATTTCGATATGATTAGCGTTCTCAACCCGTTTCTCGCTCGAAATTATAGGAGTATTAAAAACTAGGTGGATTTATTAATGCGGTGGCACAGCGTGAAGGTATTAAGCAAATGAGATAATTTAGGGGGAGGGGGAAGAGAGTTGTTTCTTTTTCATAGCGTAATCAAAAGTGCCTGTAATTAATTACAATATGGCAGGTAAATATTACAATTGTTTAACGATCCAGTTGCGTGTTTTGAAACGTAATTAGGTGTACGTTATCTACATCTGAATTAATGAAAGATGTATCCAGGAGTGGAGCGTCAGGTATGTACACATAATCGCGATAAGACGAACTAAATACGTCAGAGCGATGAAATACTAGTTTGTTTTCAATAAAGAGTACATTTCCTTCTAAAATGTAATTACAGACGATCACTTTTCTGAAAGTTGGAATTTAAAGTGCGACTGTCGTCCGATAACATAATAAAAATATTCCCACGACGTAATAAATTCCAAGACAAGAAACTTCTGCTTACAAACTTCGTTTCGAGCCTCTTCCAGAGATTATAATAAAATTTGGAACATTGCTGTGAAAACGTCTCATTTAGAAACATTCACAGAAACTCTTGTCGAGCGATCTGTTAATGCTTCATTTGCAAGTCGAACGATTGTATTTGGGAATTTATTTTACATGGAACCACAAATTAAAAGACATCGACGACAAGAAACCTACGACCAATGAAACGCAACTGCTGAGATATTCATTCAATTACAAAAACACGGTAACTTTCATGTAGCGATAAAAAATCAGGTCTGATCTAAACCAAGTGAAAGAATTAGATGTAACAAACATCAAAAACGTGTTACAATTACTGTAACTCGTAGTAATTGATACACCAAGTTATACAAAGTTGTGTCTCGTTTTCATATTAATGTGATTGGAAGGAATCATTTTAAGGTGGCAACCATGCAAAAAATCAAACAATCCAAAACTCAGTCTTTCCTACAAATTATACAAATTATTGTTTCAAATAAATGTGTACCCCAGAGAGCAAAAAATAATTAACAACCCAATTAACATAAGGTAACAAACATAAAGATTTTTGCTCGGATTTTTGTCATTATTGATGTGATTAAATTTGTTTTGAATGACATTATTGACACTTTTTGTGTCAATCAGCCTTTAAGTTAAAGCACGGCCAACTGTATCTATCTCCACTTCGTTCCGATACGGCCATAACGCTCCTATACTAGCCCATAAGAAAAATAAATCCTGACCTTGAAAAAAAAGTTCGTCAAGTGGAGCTCCAAGTGGCAAGTATTAGAATTAAAACTGACGGAGAATGTCACCTGGCTGTCAGAATCTGCTTTAAGGTTATAACACGGACAAAAATAAAATTCCAAGTAAAATTCATACATACAATAAACAATCGTTCGATTTAATTTAATTCAAGTG